>NW_027663973.1:0-27384 GCF_964034855.1 Anser brachyrhynchus | reverse complement strand
GCCGCTTCCGCCCTCACTTCCAACTTCCAACTTCCACACTTCCAACTTCCGCTTCCGCCCTCACCCAAAATGGCGGCGCGGAGGACCGAGAGAGGGGCGGGGCGATGAAGAGGAGCGGGGGGCTGTAGTGGGGGCGGGGCCTAACTAGGCAGTGGGCGGGATGGGGGCGTGGCTAAGCCGTGATTGACAGCTCGCCGCCTGCCTGCGGCTGGATCGAGGCGGGGGGGGACAGCGTGCGCGGCTGCGTTTTGGGTTGAAAACCGGCGGGTTTGGGTCCGGGGAGCGCTTCTGGGGGGCAGCGCCACCCCAGGGCCGCCCCCCGGCTCCGCCCTGCCCAGCCCGGAGCCGTGCTGCCTGTGGGGGGGTGGGGGGGGACACACGGGATGGGGCCAATTTTGGGGCAAAACCCACCACTTTTGGGGCCCCACGACCCCGACCCCCTCCCCCCCCCCCCGTTTGCACCCCCTCGCGGCCCCCCCTTCCCCCGTGCCCCCCCCCCCCGTCTCCACGCCGTCACCCCCCCCGGATTTCCCAGCACGCACCGGTCCCCCCCGCCCCCCCCCCCCCCCCCCCCCCATTAAGCCGCTTACACCCAGGAGCCGGGGGGGGGGGGCGGGGGGGGGGCAGAGGAGGGGGGGCGGATTAGGGCCCCCCCCCCACCGCGGCCGCACACGGGCACCCTGGGGGCAGCCGCCGCGCGGGCACCCAGGCGCCTGGGGGGGCATTGGCCCCCCCCCCACCCGGCAGCACCCACCCAGGGGGGGCCTGGGAACAGGTAGGGACCCCCCCGCCCCGACCCCGCTCACCGCTGACCCCCCCCCCAGCAACTGGGACCCCCCCCCAATAACACCTAGACCCCCCCCCACATAACACCTAGAACCCCCCCCCCCCCATAACACCTGGGACCCCCCCCATAATACCTGGGACCCCCCCCCCCCCAAACACCCTGGACCCACCCCCCAACACCTGAGACCCCTCCCAAATATTTTGCCGACCCCCCCCAATATTCCCCCCTCAGTTGGGACCCCCCCAATATTTTGACCCCCCCCAGACATGTGGGACTGGCCCCCTCTGGACATCTGGGTCCTCCCCCCCATCCTTGCCCCCCCCCCCCCCCAACACCCAATTCCCCCCCAGCACCTGCCCCCCCCCCGGAAACCCGGCTTCCCCGCCCCCCCCCCCAAAAAACTTGGGACCTCCCCCTTAAACCTGGCCCCCCCCTCAAAATCTGGACCCCCCTTTGAAACCTGGGACCCACCCCAAAACCTGTGACCCATCCCCTAAAATCTGGGACCCTCCCTAAAACCTGTGACCCCCCCTAAAATTTGGGACCTTACCTAAAACCTGTGACCCTCCCTCCAAAACCTGTGACCCCCCCCCAAGAGCTGTGACCCCCCCGATAACCTGGAAACCCCAATACCTGCCCCCCCCCCCTTGGGTGCCCCGACGTGCACCCCCCCCAGTCCCCTGGGTGCCCTCTTTGGGTGCCCCCCCCCGATCCTAAATTAGGGGGGCTGGGACCCCCCCAATGACCCCCTCCGGGACCTGGGACCCCCCCCCCCAGGGGTCCCTGCAAGGCTGGGGGGGAGGCACACGTTTTTGGGGGGGGGGGCACACATGTGTGGGGGGCACACGCGTGTTGGGGGGGGGCACATGCGTGGGGGGGGGGGCACCCGTGGGGGGGGTGACCCGGCCGCAGGGGATGAAGGGGCCAGAAATAACCGTGGGGGGGGGGATTAGGGCCATGTGGGTGGCACACGGGTGTGGGTGACACATGGGTGTGGGTGACACGCGGGTGTCACACGGCTGTGAGGGTGTCACACGAGTGTCACACGAGTGTGGGTGTCACACGGGTGTGGGTGACACGTGGGTGTGGGTGACACAAGGGTGTCCTATGGGTGTGACACGTGAGTGTGGGTGACACATGGGTGACACACGGGTGTCACACGAGTGTGCGGGTGTCACACGGGTGTCACACGGCTGTGGGTGGCACATGGGTGTCATTATGGGTGTGAGCGTGTCCCACGGCTGTGGGTGACACGGAAGTGTGGGTGTCACGCGGCTGCAGGTGACACGGGTGTCACACAGGTGTGCGGGTGTGCAGGTGGCGCGTGGCTGTGGGTGACATGTGGGTGACACACGGCTGTGGGTGACACATGGGTGTCACACACCTATGGGTGACACACGGCTGTGGGTGACACACGGGTGTGCAGCTGTCACACGGGGGTGTCACCCGGCTGTCACCCAGGTGGAAGTGACACACGGGTGCGGGTGACACCACCGGGGGTGCGGGGTGTCCCAGCGCGGGTGTCCCAGGGGTGGGGGTGACACGGGTGGGGGTGTCCTAGGGGTGGGGGTGTCACAGTGGGGGTGTCACGGGTGGGGATGTCACGGTGCGGGCTCTCTCCCTGCTACCCCCCCCCGACCCCGCCACCCCCACACGTGGCCCCGAGCCCTGCCCTGCCCCGGAGTGGGGGGGGGGGGCGGGGGGGGGGGTCAGGGATAATCCCGGTTTTACCCCCCCGGGGGATTAACGGGGCCGTGGGGCATGATGGGAAGGGGGGGGCTGGGCAGTCTCCCCACCCCCTTCCTCTTCCCCCCCCCCCCCCGAAAAAAACCAGGAGTTGGGGGTGCTGGGGCGGGGGGGAGCACCCACAGGGGTCTGTCCCCCCCCCCAAACCCCTCCCCTCATTCTCACCCCTCTCTCCTGCAGGTGGGGGCCCCGAGGGGGGGGAGCACACCCAGGGGTCAGGACCCCCCCCCCCCGGTTTTAACCCCTCTCTCCCACAGGTGGGGGCCCCCGGCCCCACACAGCCCCCGGTCCACGTCCCACCATGGTGGCATCGCCAGAGCCCCCCCGGCGCCGGGACCTGGTGCGGCCCCCCAGGCCCTGAGGACCCCCCCACAGCGGCCCCAAGCGTCCCCAGCCCACCCCGGGACCATGCAGCCCCATGGTGACACCTCCTGTGGTGGCATCTGCCACGGTGACACCTCCCGTGGTGGCATCTCCCATGGTGGCATCTCCAACGGTGACATTTTCCATGGTGACATCTGCTATTGTGACGTCTCCCACGGTGACGTTTCCCGTGGTGGCATCTCCCACCATGACATCTTCCACAGTGGCATCTCCCATGGTGGCATCTCCTACGGTGACATTTCCCATGGTGGCATCTCCCATGGTGGCATCGCCCATGGTGACATCGTCCACGGTGACATCTCTCGCGATGATATCTCCCGTGGTGGCATCTCCCACGGTGACTTTTTCTGCGGTGGCTTCTGCCCCAGTGGTGTCTCCTGCCATGACACCTCCCACGGTGGCATTGCCCACAAGGACTTTCCATCTCTTGGCTTCTGCCACGCTGGTGGCATCTCTCATGGTGGTGGCATCTCCCATGGTGGTGGCATCTCCCACAACAGCATCTCCTGCAGCTGTCGCATCTCCCGTGACAGCGTGTCCCCTGGTGGTGGCACCTCCTTTAACCTCCTCTCCCATGGTGGTGACATCTCCAGTGGTGGCATCTCCCTTGGTGGCATCTCTCACAGTTCTGTTTCCCCAACCAGCAGCACGTCCTACAGTGGTGGCATCTCCCATGGCGGCTGTGTCACCCACACCACTGGCATCTCCCCCAGTGGCACCTCCCATGGTGGTGGCACCTCCCATGGTGGTGGCACCTATCAAGGTGGCATCTTCCATGGCGGTGGCATCTCTAGTGGTGGCACCTCCTCCAGGAGTGGCACCTCTTGTGGTGGTGGCATCTCCCAAGGTGGTGGCATCTCCCAAGGCGGTGGCATCTCCAGTGGTGGCACCTCCTCCAGTGGCATCTCCCATGGTGGCGGCACCTCCCATGGTGGCACCTCCAGTGGTGGCACCTCTCATAGTGGCATCTCCCCCGGCGCTGTCACCCCCCACGCCGCCTCCTCCCGCTGCGGCGCCGTCTCTACCAGCTTCCTCCTCCGCCTCTCCCACCACCCCCGGTGGCCTCCCCACCTCCTCCTCCTCCTCCTCCTCCTCCTCCTCCTCCCTTGCCCGCCCCTGACCCGGGGGGCCACCTTCAAGGTGGGGGTGATGGGCCCGTGGGCTTGCGACCCCCTCGTGGCCCGGGCCTTGCCCGAGGTGGCCTCCCGCTTGGCCGTGGCCCGCCTCAACCGCGACCCAACGCTCAATGGAGGCTACTGGTGGGACGCGGTGGTCTTGGCCGAGGCGTGCCGGACCCCCGAGGCCGTGGCGGGGCTGCTCAATGCCGAGCGCTACGCCACGGGGCTGGTGGGCCCCCTCAACCCGGCCACGTGTGGGGCCGCCGGGCTCCTGGCAGCAGCGTGGAACAAGCCTGTGGTCTCCTGGGCATGCGTTGGCGACATCGAGGGCTTGGACACGTTGGTGGTCCCCATGCCAGCTCCCGGCAGGGTGCTCCACGCCGTCCTCCGGTTCTTCCGCTGGGCCCACGTGGCCGTGGTCATGGCCCCCCAGGACCTGTGGCGAGAGGTGGGGCAGGGCCTGGCCCAGGACCTGCGGGCGCGGGGGCTCCCCGTCACCGTCGTCGTCACCACCGGGGACCGGGAGGACGAGGCCCGCGAGGCCTTGAGGAGGGTGCAGCGGGCTGATGGGGTCAGAGGTAAGGGGGTGGGGGTTGGAAGGGGGGAGGTGGGGGGTGTGGGGGGAGGGAGGAGGGTGGGGGAGGTGAGGGGAGGATGGGTGGATGGAGGTGGGTGGGTGGATGGAGGACGGGTGGAGAGAGCATGGATGGATGGGTGGGTGGAGGACAGATGGATGGAGGACAGATGGATGATGGATGGATGGAGGCGGGTGGGTGGAGGAGGGATGGATGAGTAGATGGATGGATGGGTGGGTGGGTGGATGGATGGATGGGTGGATGGAGATGGTGAATGGAGGACAGATGGGTGGAGGTGGTGGATGGAGGACGGATGGGTGAAGTGAGTGGAGGGAGGATGGGTGGAGGTGGTAGATGGAAGAAAGATGGGTGGGGATGTGGGCATGGATGGGTGGAGGAAGGATGGGTAGCAACCAGTCATGAAGGATGGGTGGAGGTAAAGGAGGTGGGCACGGCTGTGTGGAGGAAGAGTGGATGGAAATGGAGGAGGTGGGAGAGGAAGGATGGATGGAGACGTGGGCATGGATGGGTGGAGGAAGAGGAGATGGAGATGGAGGAGGTAGGAGAGGAAGGATGGATGCAGATGGAGGTGGATGGATGGAAGATGCAGCGGGTGGGCCTGGATGGGGAAGATCCACATGTGTGCCACTTGGAGGTTGGCTGGGGGGCTCCCACGGGTGCAGTGCCCCCACCATGGCTCACCCGCCCCCCCCCATGCAGTGGTGGTGATGTGCATGCACTCGGTGCTGCTGGGCGGCGAGGAGCAGCGGGTGCTCCTGGAGAAGGCAGAGGACATGGGCATGACCGACGGCACCTATGTCTTCATCCCCTACGACGCGCTCACCTTCCCCCTGCCCTACCACCACGTGCCCTACCCCGTCCTGGCCAACAGCACCAAGCTGCGCCTGGCCTACGACGCCGTGCTCACCATCACCATCGACTCGCCCGATGTCAGCTTCCACGAGGCCCTGCGCCAGGCCCAGGAGGCCTACGAGATCCCCGCGCACATCGACCCCACGCAGGTGGTGTGGGAGCCACAGCCACGGGGTTGGGGTGGGGGGCCAGCTGTGGGGCAGGGGTGGGCGATCGGAGCCATCAGGGCCATGGGTCAGACATGGGGTGGGGCAGTTGGTGGTGGACGTATCCCCAGGGGAGTTGGGTAGAGGTGACAGCAGCCCATAGGTGGTGGTCGTGGCCAACGGGAGTTGGGTAGAGGTGACAGCAGCCCATAGGCATTGGTCATGGCCAACGGGAGGGGGATGAAGGTGATGGTGGCCAATGGGAGGTGGGCAGAGATGGCGGTAGCCAATGGGAGTTGGATGAAGGAAGCCAAACACTAGCAGAGTTGACCATGGCCAACAGGCTTGGGTGGAGGTGGCCAAGCCCATGTTGTCGCCCCACGGGTGCCACCTCGACACCCCCCCCCGACACCTCCTCTCCCCCCACAGGTCCACCCGCTCTTTGCCACCATCTACAACTCCATCTACTTCCTGGCCAACGCGGTGGAGGCCACGCGGCGCACGGGCCGCTGGGTGATGGGCACCAGCGTGGCCGAGCACGCCCGTGGCTTCCACCTGGAGGGCTTCTGCCAGCCCTTCTCCGTCACCGAGGATGGGGACGTCAGCGTCCCCTACGTGGTGCTGGACACGGATGGCAAAGGCGATCGGCTGTGGCCGGTCTACGGGCTGGAGCCTGGCATACGAGGGCTGGGCTACCGCGGCCACTCCGTCCACTGGCCCCACGGCTCCAGCCCCGGCACGGACTCGGGGTGCTGGTTTGAGTCAGGCTCCATCTGCAACGGGGGTGAGCAGGGGGCTCCTTTCCCGCTTTGTGTCTGTTTGTCTGGCTGGGCCCGCGCGGGTCTCTTGGTCTCGCTGTCTGAGCTGAGTTGGTCAACCAGCCGGATGGCTTGGTGTGTGTCTGTCTGTCCCTCTAGACTTCCATCCTCTGCTTGTCCATCTCTCTGTCCATCCTCCATCCCTTCCTTCCTCCATCCCTCCACCCAGCCCTTCATCCCTCTGTTCATCCATCTATTCCTTCAGCCATCTGTCCACTCATCCATCTGTTCCTTCATCCATCCATCCACCCATCCCTCAACCATCCCTTTGTCCCTCCATCCATCCGTCTGTCCATCTATTCTTTCATCCATCCATCCGTCTGTCCATCTATTCCTTCATCCATCCATCCATCTGAACTTTTGTCCATCCATCTGTTCCTTCATCCACCCATCTTTCCATCCCTCCTTCTGTCCATCCACCCATCTCTTCCTTCATCTCTTCCTTCATTTCTTCCTTCATCCCTCCCTCCCTCCCTCAATACATCCATCCCTCCATTGGGTGGCTGTAGGTGACCATGGGTGGCCACGGAGCACATCCGTAGGTGGTCATGAGTGGTCATGGGTGGGCTTAGGTGACCATGGCCCTCTCCAGGAGGCTGTGGGTGGCTCCTCTGGGCCGTGGCACCCCTCCACCTCTTCCCCTCTCCACCTCAGGGGTGGACGCCACCTTTGTCCTCCTCATTTTCGTCCTCGTCTCCGCCCTCATCGCAGCAGGGGCTGCCCTCGCCTGCTTCATCAGGTGGGTGCCACCACCCCATAAGGTGCCGTGGGGCTCAGGGGAGACCTCGGGGTCCCCCATGTGAGCACCCCAGCAGCTTCCACGTCCCCTCCCTGCAGACGTCGCATCCAGCAGGCCCAGCTGATGAAAGGGCCCAACAAGATCATCCTCACCATGGAGGACCTGACCTTCATCAACACCCAGAGCAACAAGCGGGTGAGGGTCTGGGGGGGCTCGGTGATGTGGGGGCACTTCTGTAGGAGCCACGGTGGCTTGGGGACTCAGTGGCCCAAGTAGTGTCTGGAAAGGCAACGCTGTGCCCCATGGTCACGCTCAGCCTTGGGAGGGGGACCGTGGGCTGGTGGCCCCCCATGGGTGACGTGTCCCTATGGATGATGGTTTCCTACAGGAGCTGCGTCTCCATAGGTTGGTGGCCCCCCATGGGTGACGTGTCCCTATAGTTGATGTGTCTCCATGGCCTGACATCTCCCCGTGGATCTCAGGAGGAGACGCATGGGCTGGTGGGACTTCATGGGTCCCATGGTCCCCCGAGTGACAGGGTCCCGTGGGTGATGTGTCCCCACGACCTGGTGTCTTCCCCATGACCAAGATGGCCTCGGGGAGGGGATCTAGGGACTGTGAGGTGCCCATGGGTGATGCGTCCCCATGGATGACATGTCTCCATGGGTGATGCATCCCTGTGGTGTCCCTGTGACCAAGCTGGGCCTCCTGGGGGCTGAGGGTCCCCACTGGTGACGTGTCTCCATGTATGATGGGTCCCCATAGTCTGGCTTCGCCCCCATGACGACTTCAACCTTGGGAGGAGATCCATGGTGCTGGGCCCCCATGGGAGACGTGTCCCAATGGGTGATGCATTCCCATGGCCTGAGGTCTCCCCCAGCACTGGGGAGAACATCCACTGGTGGGTCCCAGTGGTTGATGTACCCCCTTGGGTGCCACGTCTCCATGGGTGCCACGTCCTGCATGTCCCCATGGGCCATATCCTGACCCATCCCCATGCCACAGGTGGATGGCAGCCGCACGAGCCTGGCCGGCCGCAGTGGTGGGGACACCAAGAGCATCCGAAGCGTGACCGCAGCCCCCGACACCACCAACGTGGCCATCGCTGAGGTAGGACATCCCCGTGTCACCCTCCCTGTGTGTTCCCTCCCCTCCCAATGTCACCCTTCCCGTTACCTTACCCCATCCCACCACCACCACCTGCCACCTCCGGGGGCGACAAGGCAGGGCCATCTCTGTGGGGACACCCCTGTTCCCCCCTCCACCACTGAAGGGCAGGGGGGGAACCCCCAGCTCCCCCACCCCACATCCTGGCCAGATGATTGACAGCTCTGGGGGCCATGATTGACAGCTGCTTCCTGCCCTTTCCCGCAGGGAGCCGAAACCTCGGGGGGCAACAGCCACCTCCCCCTCCTCCTCCTTTTGTTTAACCAACAGGGCCTTGTCGCCTCCGTGCAGGTAAGTCGAAAGCACAAAACCCACTGTTTCTCCCCCAAATTTGCCCTCAAGTCCCACCCCATCCCCAGTCCACCACCTTGGTGTACCCCCGTGGTGGCCCCAACCAGGGTGCTGGAGGGGGGTCAAAGAGAGGGATCGGGTGGCTTTTGACCACCCCTCCTTGAGGACAGACAAATGAGAGGGGATTTTCTAGTGGCTTGTATGAGGGTTGGGTGTTGGGTTGGGGCTGCTGGTGGAGGAGGAGGAGGAGGAAGGAGATGGGGGTGAGGCATCACCGGCTCCGCTCCCCCAGGGCGACTGGGTCTGGCTCAAGAAGTTCCCCGGAGATCAGCACAGTGAGGTGAAGCCAGCCACCAAGCTGGCCTTCTGCAAGGTGAGGGGCTGTGGAGACCATGTTGGGTCAACGGGGACGTCGCTGGGTCATGAGGATGATGTTGGGTCATGGGGATGACATTGGGTCATGGGGATGGTGTTGAGTTATGGGGGCAACATTGGGTCATGGGGATGACATTGGGTCGGGGGGACGGCATTGGGTCATGGGGATGATGTTGGGTCATTGGGACAAAGTTGGGTCATGGGGACAATGTTGAGTTATGGGGACAATGTTGGGTCAAGGGGACCGCATTGGGTCATGGGATCATGGGGACATGGGGACAATGTTGGGTTATGGAGATGACGTTGGGTCATGGAGACAATGTTGGGTCATGGATGACAATGCTGGGTCATGGACAACGTTGAGCCATAGAGGACAATGTGGGGCAATGGGGACAACGCTGGGTCATGGAGGACAACAAAGGGTTGGGGTGACAGTGTTGGGCCACGGATGACAATGCTGGGCCATGGGGACAACGCTGGGTCGTGGGGGACAACGCTGGCCTATGGGGAGACAACATCAGGGAAAAGGGGACAATGTCGGGCCATGGGGGACAATGCCAGGCCCTGTCCCACGTGTTCTCTGGCCCCGGGGCAGCTGCGTGACCTGCGCCATGAGAACGTCAACCTCTTCCTGGGCTTCTTCCACGACTGCGGCATCTTCGCCATTGTCTCGGAGCACTGCTCCCGGGGCAGCCTGGAGGACCTGCTGCGCAACGAGGACATGAAGCTGGACTGGATGTTCAAGTCTTCCCTCCTCATCGACCTCATCAAGGTGACAGGGGGGAGCAGTGGTGGCCGTGGCAGCAAGCATAGTGACCATGTGGGTGGTGATGCTGCTCACCATGTCTTGGTGGTTGCCATGGTTTGTGGTGGTGGTGGTGATAGTGGTGGCCTTGGTGATAGTGGTGGCAGGAGGCATGGTGATGGCTCTACCGGTGGCCATGGTGGTGATGGTCATGGTGGCAACTTTGATGGTGACTGTGGTGGCCATTGTGGTGTCTGTGGTGTAGGTCCCTGGGTGGTAGGCGTGGTGGTGGCCATGGTGGCAGTGATCATGGTGGTGCCAGGGCAATGCCATGACAGTGGCCATGGTGATGACCATGGTGATGGTGGCCATGGTGTTGGTGGTCGTGGTGGTGATGGCCCTGGTGGTTATGGCCATGGTGGTGATGACCGTGGTGGTGGTGGCCATGGTGATGGTGGCCATGGTGGTGATGACCATGGTGGTGATGACCATGGTGGTGATGACCACGGTGGTGATGGCCATGGTGCACACCACCTTCCCAGCCGTGGTGACGATGATAGCGATGGGTGACGGTGACGCTGCTGTGTCCGTCTGTCCGGCAGGGCATGCGGTACCTGCACCACCGCGACGTGGTCCACGGGCGCCTCAAGTCCCGTAACTGCGTGGTGGACGGGCGCTTCGTGCTGAAGGTCACCGACCACGGCTACAACGAGCTGCTGGAGGCCCAGCGGGTGCACACCCCCACCCCAAAGGCACAGGGTGAGGGCGGGGCTTTATGGGGGGGGCATGTGCGATGGACATGTTCTAAATCCAGGGATGTGGCTTGTGGGGGTGGGCTTGGTCATGGGTGGGAGGCCAGGAGGAGGCTGGGCCAATGGGATGACGTGGGATCTGTGGGGTGGAGGCGGGGACTATGAGGTGGAGGCAGGTTCTATGGGTGGAGGTGGGGCTTATGGGTGGGTGGGGGATGAGAGCTGGGTGGAGGGGCGGGGCATGGGCTAAGGGGCGGGGCCAATAATGTGGGCAGGGCCTCTGGGTTGTGGGCGGGGCTTTTGAGCCAACCTGGGGCTCAGTGTTGGGTGCAGCATGGGGGAGGTGCTTCTAAACTGGGGGTGGAGCCATGGTGCCTGCGGGTGGGGCTTGCAGACAGGGGCGTGGCTACTCCCAGCTGTGGGTGGAGCCCATGATGGGTGTGGCTTTCCATTGGGGGCGTGGCCTAGCCATACCAGTTGGGTGACCACACCATCCATGGTGGGCTTCACCACCCATGGGTCCTGGCTGCGAGGGGTGGGGCCTGGAGGTTGAGGGGGCGGGGCTGTGGTGGAGGGGACGTGTCCGAGCGTGGCCCCACCCTCTCCCAGAGCGACTGTGGACGGCGCCAGAGCTGCTGCGGGACGCGGCGCTGGAGCGTCGCGGCTCCTTCCGGGGCGACATCTACGGCATCGGCATCATCATGCAGGAGGTGATCTGCCGCAGCGGCCCCTACTGCATGCTGGGACTGCCCCCCGAAGGTACCGCCCCCCAGTGCCACCAGTAACCCCCACCAGCGTCACCAGTCCCACCAGAACACCCCAGGGACAGCCCCTCCAGAGCTTCTGGCACCACCTCAGGAACCCCTTAGAGACCACAGGATCTCCTCCAAACACCTCTGGAACCCCCCGTACCCCTCTCCGGGTTCCCTCAACCCCTTGATCCCCCCTAAAGCCTCCTCCAAACCCCTCTGGGACCCCCCCGTGCCCCTCTCCAGGTTCCCTCAACCCTTGACTCCCCCAAAACCTCCCCTAAGCATCTCCAGGCCCTTCCCCAGACACCCCTGGGCCATCCAATTGACCCCCTGTGCCATACAAGACACCCCTCACTGACCACCCCCAACATTTCTACCACCACCCAACCCACCCCACCTGGACCTCCACCACCACCACCCTCCCGGTGACACATGTGTCCCCAGAGATCATCGAGAAGGTGACACGGCCTCCCCCGCTGTGCCGCCCGGCGGTGTCGGCCGACCAGGCGCCACTGGAGTGCATCCACCTGATGAAGCAGTGCTGGAGCGAGCAGCCCGAGAGGCGGCCCACCATCGACCAGATCTTTGACCAGGTGGGACTGGGTGGGATGGGTGGGATGGGGTGGGTGGGGTGGGATGGGATGGGATGGGACAGGATGGGACGGGACGGGATGGTGACAATAGGATGGTCACAATGGGATGGGATGGGATGGGACGGGACGGGACGGGACGGGACGGGATGGGACGGGATGGGCACAATGGGATGGGATGGGGATGGGATAGGATGGGACGGGATGGGATGGGATGGGGATGGGATAGGATGGGACGGGATGGGATGGGACGGGACGGGATGGGATGGGCACAATGGGATGGGATGGGATGGAATGGGATGGGCATGATGGGATGGGTTGAAGCATGGGAACAGCATAGTGGCCTGTGGGACCTTAGTTTTGGGGTTGGGATGGACCAAACCTGGAGGTAGGTACGGGGTTGGGTGGGACCGGTATGAGATGATACAGGACACAGCACATAGGGTTGGGTGGGACTGACCCAACTTTGGGTGGGGTTTTGGGTGGGACTGACCCAACTTTGGGTGGGGTTTTGGGTGGGACTGACCCAACTTTGTGGGGTTTCACGGTAGTTCAAGAGCATCAACAAGGGCCGGAAGACCAACATCATCGACTCCATGCTGCGCATGCTGGAGCAGTACTCCAGCAACCTGGAGGACCTCATCCGCGAGCGCACAGAGGAGCTGGAGATTGAGAAGCAGAAGACCGACAAGCTCCTCACCCAGATGTTGCCCCCGTGGGTCTCCGGGGCAGCATTTGGGGCTCGGATGTGGTTGGGGTTGGCTGTGGCCACATAGACCCCATACGGGTCCGTGGGGATAGAGGTGGTGGCTATGGTTTTGGAGGACAGATAAGGGTTGGCTGTGACCCCAAGGGGCTGGAGAAGGTGGCCATTGGGGATGGGTTGGTGTTGGCCACAATCCATTGACCCTACTCCAGGTCTGTAGGGGTGGAGAGGGCAGATATGGCCACTGGGGACAATATGGTCACATCCCCATAGACCCCATCCATGTGCCCTGAGATGGGGACATCAGGATCTCCCAGTCCTGCCCTGTCCCCATGGTCCCTTTGGTCCCCATGGCCACAGTCAGTGGGTGGCTGGAGGTCCACGCAGGACAAATGGATCTCCTTTGGGGTACAGTGAAGATTTGGGAATCTGGGGAACCCTGCTGTCCTCCCATGCAGGTCGGTGGCTGAGGCACTGAAGATGGGCACCCCTGTGGAGCCCGAGTACTTCGAGGAGGTGACGCTCTACTTCAGCGACATCGTGGGCTTCACCACCATCTCGGCCATGAGCGAGCCCATTGAGGTGGTCGACCTCCTCAACGACCTCTACACCCTCTTTGATGCCATCATCGGCTCCCATGATGTCTACAAGGTGACAGAGACACCCCGGGACACCGGTGTGAGGGCCCCATGGGTCACAGCTGGGCTTTGGCCAGCTCCCAACATGAGACACGGCCACCAAATGTCTGTGTCCAGGGGTCCCTGTGGTCCTCAGTGACATCTACGAGGGGATGCGTTCACCCCACAGCACAGGAGGCCATCAGCCCACCAGAGGTGGTCGTGTTTTGACCACCTCACCCTGCAGATATGGGACATGGCCACTAAGCAAATGTGGTTATGGGTCCCCAGGGTCCTCAGTGACACCGCCAAGGTGACATGGATGCCTGGTGGCATTCGTATCATGAGGGCACTTATGGCCACCGAGGAACACACCATGCCGTGGCCACCTCCATGCCCTCTTCCACAACCCATAGCCGAAGCCACCATCAACATTGAGGTGGGGACCCTGGTGGCCGTGGCCCTGCTGTGACTTGCCCCGTGTCCCCCCCACGGCCCCATCCCCACAGGTGGAGACCATCGGGGACGCCTACATGGTGGCCTCGGGGCTGCCCAAGCGCAACGGGAACCGCCACGCTGGTGAGATCGCCAACATGTCCCTCGACATCCTCAGCTCCGTTGGCACCTTCAAGATGCGCCACATGCCCGAGGTGCCCGTCCGCATCCGCATTGGCCTCCACTCCGGTAAGGCCATGCCCCCCTCCCCCTGGACACGCCCCCATTGGCCACACCCCCTCCAGACACTCCCTTTCCTGGCCACACCCCCATGGAGGCTGCGTCATCTGTTGGCCAACAGTCAACGTGGCCATGACCCACTGGCCACACCTTCCCTTCCATGACCTCTTGTGACCACGCCCCCATAACCATGCTCCATCGTGGCCACGCCCATTGTGACCACACCCATCTTGACAACACCCCACCACCACACCCCCTGAGGCCCCGCCCCTTTGCAGGGCCCTGCGTGGCCGGCGTTGTGGGTCTCACCATGCCACGCTACTGCCTCTTTGGGGACACCGTGAACACAGCGTCACGCATGGAGTCCACGGGCCTGCGTGAGTGCCCCCACCCCAAATGTCCCCTCTGTGTGTGCATGGTGGCACGTCAGGTGTCCCCAAGTGTCCTCCATGTGTGTCCCCATGTGTCCTCCACATCCATGCCTCTACGCATCCTCCACATGTGTCCCTATGCATCCTCCACTTATATCCATATGTCCTCCACGTGTCCTCCAAACTCAAGTCCCTATGCACCTTCCATGTAACATCCCCATGCATGTCCTCATGTGTCCCCTTGTGTCCTCCACATGCGTCCCCTTGTTTCCTCCAAATGCATGTCCCTATGCATCCTCTGTGTGTCTCCACATGTCCCCTTGTGTCCTCCAAATGAATGTCCCACCAAGTGTCCTCTGTGTGTCACCGTGTCCTCCAGACATGTCCCCATGTGTCCTCCAAGTGTCCCTATGCATCCTCCACGTGTCCCCATGTGTCCTCCACGCATGTCCTCCACCTGTGCATGTCCTCGTGTCCCCCACTTGTTTACGTACCCATGGGTTCCACCACACGTCCTGCCATGCGTCCCCCTGACCCCGTGTCCCATGGACGTGGTAGCACGGGACAACGGAGGGACATGGAAGGATGGGGTGACATGGGGGGGTCCTGGGGTGGCCCCGGTGACACCCATGTCCCCGCAGCATACCGGATCCACGTCAATGCCCGCACGGTGGCCATCCTACGGGCACTGCAGGAGGGCTTCAAGCTGGACATCCGGGGCAAGACCGAGCTCAAGGTGCCCCTTGGGTCCTCAGTGCCCCTTCGGACCCTTGTAGAGCCCCCTCTGTGCCCCCAAAGTGCCCCCAGACCTCCTCTTTTCACCCAACCCCCCCATGCTCCCCTTATTGCCCCTATTTTCCACTTAGTGTCCCTTTATTCCCCCATTGTCCCCTTGTTGCCCCACATTTCCCCTAATTTCTCCATTAATTGCCCCCCTTATTGCCCCATGACCCTTTATTGCCTCTCATTGTTCCTTTATCACCCTCGTATCCTTCTTACTTATGCTTTATGACTTACTCCTGCCTTATTGCCCCATGGGCTCTTATTGCCCCTCATGTTGCCCCAAGGCCCCTTTACCACTTCTATTGCCCCCCCTTATTGCCCCTTAATTGCCTCCGTTGCCCCCCCATTCCTCCATGCCCCCCCATTTCCCCCTGTTGCCCCCATATTTGCCCCTACTGCTGCCTTATTGCCCCCCATTGCCCCAATGCCTCTTTATCGTGACTATTGCCTCTTTATCGTGACTATTGCCCCCCCATTGCTTCTAATGCCCCTTTATCACAACTATTGCCTCCTAATGCCCCTCTATTGCCCCTTTACCACACCTATTGCCCCTTTATCATTAGTATTGCCCCCCTGTTGCCTCTTAATCATGACTATTGTCCACCCAATTGTAACTAACACCTCTTTATCATGACTATTGCCCCTTTATCACAACTATTGCCCACTCTATTGCCTCTTTATCATGACTACTGCCCCCCACTACCTCTTTATCATGACTATTGCCTGCTCTATTGCCCTTTTCTCGTTACTATTGCCGCCCATTGCCTCTTTATCGTGACTATTGCCCACTTTATTGCACCTTTATCACGACTATTGTCCCTCATTGCTCCTTTATCGTGACTATTGTCCACTCTATTGCTCCTTTATCGTGACTATTGTCCCCCACTGTCTCTTTATCACGACTATCGCCCCCGTCTTGCCCCCGTTGCCCCGCTGCCCTGTGACATGGCCATCCCGCAGGGGAAGGGCGTGGAGGACACGTACTGGCTGGTGGGGCGCGAGGGCTTCACCAAGCCCATCCCCACACCCCCAGACCTGCTGCCGGGGTGAGCGGGGGGCTCCTGGGTCCATATAGGGGTGGGGGGAGCACCTGGGTCCTATGGGATTGGGGGGAGCACCTGGAAGCTGGGGGGACACATGGGACCTATGGGGGGGCACCTGGGTCCTATAGGGATGGGAGGGGGAACCTGGGAGCTAGGGGGGATACCTGGATCCTATAGGGGCAGGGAGGCAGCCAGGTCCCATGGGGAGGGTATCTGGGTCCTATAGGGGTGGAGGGAGCACCTGGGAGCTGGAGGGGGGGGGCACCTGGGTCCCATGGGTGGCACCTGGGTCCTATGGGGTGGGGGGCACCTGGGAGCTGTGGGGGAGGTAATCTGGGTCCCATGCAGGGGAACCCGGGTCCTATAGGGGTGGGGGGCACCTGGGATCTATGGGGGGGGGGGGAATACATGGGTCCTTGGGTCCTAAGGAAATTAGGGGGGGCACAGATGGGTCCCATGGGGGGGCGGCACCCAAACACCCTGGGGGAGCATCAGGGGGACGCAGGACCCCCAAGAGGCCTGGGTCCCGTCCCCCCCCACCCCCTAGGAGTTGAGGGTCAGGGATGGTGGGGGGGTCTGGTGCCACCCCTTTCCCCCCCCCTTTTATATCCCCCACCCCTTTTTTGTCCCCCCTCCCAGGGCCAGCAACCACGGCATCAGCCTGGACGAGATCCCGGCCGAGCGGCGCCGCAAGCTGGAGAAGGCGCGGCCGGGGCAGGTGCTCAAATAGCCCCCAGGGGGAGGGGCCAGGTGAGACCACGCCCACCCCAAGCCACACCCACAGTGCCCCACCCAGCCAGGCCACGCCCACAAAATGGGCAATCGCTGCCCCCCACCGGTAATCCCACACAGTCCTCCAGACCATAGAGTTGTACCTAGGGTGCCGCTCTGCACCACCACTGCTCTTCTCTATGGTCACAGAGCTACAGAGAGCATGGAGTCTTCCAGACCATAGAGTTGTCCCAAGGGTGCCGCTCTGCACCACCAGAGGGCCCTTCTCTATGGTCACAGAACTACAGAGAGCACGAAGTCCTCCAGACCATAGAGTTGTCTCAAGGGTGCCGCTCTGCACCACGAAAGCGCTCTTCTCTATGGTCACAGAGCAATGGAGTGTATTGAGTCCTCCAGACCATAGAGTTGTCCCAAGGGTGACGCTCTGTACCACCAGAGGGCCCTTCTCTATGGTCACAGATACAGAGAGCACGAAGTCTTCCAGACCATAGAGTTGTCCCAAGGGTGCCGCTCTGCACCACGAAAGCGCTCTTCTCTATGGTCACAGAGCAATGGAGTGTATTGAGTCCTCCAGACCATAGAGTTGTACCTAGGGTGCCGCTCTGCACCACCAGAGGGCCCTTCTCTATGGTCACACAGCTATGGAGAGCATGGAGTCCTCCAGACCATAGAGTTGTCCCAAGGGTGCCACTCTGCACCACCAGATTGCCCATCTCTATGGTCACAGAGGACATTGAGTCCTCCAGACCATAGAGAGTCGCCTCTCTGTACCTCCAGAGCGCCTCTCTATGACCCTGAAAACCACAAAGATGCAGCTAGAGCGTCTCCTAGCCCCACTTTATGATCCTCCGTAGGCCCAGAGCGGTGCCCCGGTGCATTCTGGGCCACTGTTCCCTCCCGCAGCCAGCCCCACCGGCCCCGGGGCATCATGGGACATCGCCAAGGGCACACGGCATGCTGGGACAGTGGCCATCTTGGAAGCAGTGCAGCACAGGACCAGGCCGAGCCTGCGGCATGCTGGGATTGGTCCTCCCAGCCCGGTGGGGAGGGGCCAGCGTGCTGATTGGCTGCCCTGCCCCCCCTCCAGGCCAATGACGTTACAGGAAGCCCCTCCCCCACCCTTAAAGGGGAAGGCAGAGGCGGGCGGGGTTCTTTTTGTCTGGGGACACAAAATGCCTGTAAAGGGGCGGGGCTTCCTCAAGGGGCGTGGCCTCTTAAGGGGGGTGTGGCCTCAAAGGGGGCAGGGCCACCCACCCCCCATTTTGTGTCCCTATGTGGCCACCCCCCCCCCCCCAAGGGCCACCCACGGCAGCCATCTTGCAGGAATATTTCTCCGTAGACCAAAAATGTATTGTAAAAGGGCAGGGCCAGCTCGGGCCCCGCCCCCCGGGATATTTGTCTGTAGACAAAAAAAACTAAAGTTCTCAGCTCTCAAAGGGGCAATGCGCCAAGGCGGCCATCGTGGTTCCTATGTGGGCGGGTCCTAAAGGGGAGGGTGGGTCCAGGGGAGGGCAGCCGTCTTGGATTTGGGCTCCGGGGTGTGTTAAAGGGGAGGGGGGACACGAATAGTGTCCGTCTAAGTAGGACACTTAGTCCGTCTAAGGTCGGCCATCTTGGTTTTGGACTTGGGAGGTGTTTTAAAGGGGAGAGAGAAGATGGACCTGGTCCATACCAAGTTGGCCATTTTGTTTTGCACTTGGGGGCTTGTCTTAAAGGGGAGGGGAGACCCAGACCTGGTCCATACAAGGTCGGCCATCTTGGATTTCTACTTGGGGGTTTCTTAAAGGGGAGGGGGGACACAGACGTAGTCCATACAAGGTCGGCCATCTTGGTTTTGTACTTATGGTGTTTCTTAAAGGGGAGGGAGCACATGGACGTAGTCCATACGAGGTCAGCCATCTTGGTTTTCTAATTGGGGGTTTTCTTAAAGGGGAGGGGAGACCTGGCCTGGGTCCATACAAGGTCAGCCATCTTGGTTTTGTGCTTGGGGGTGTTTTAAAGGGGAGGGGGAACACAGACCCAGTCCACAGCAAGTCGGCCATCTTGAACTTAGGAGATGTCTTAAAGGGGAGCGGGCATGGACCTGGTCCACAGAGCACAGACGAGCGCAGAGGGTGGCGCACAAGTCCCTTTATTGTCCCCAGTTGTGGTGGCAGTATCCCCGTCACACCGTCCACTTCAGGCACCTGCAGGGAGAGGCGGGGGTCAGGGAGTGCCCCTGTGTCCCCCCCCCAGCTCTGTCCCAGTGCCCGCCCCACGTGTCCCCGTACTGAGGGTCCTGGGGTGTCCCCAGAGAGCAGCAGGGGCTGTCCCCATGTCCCTGTCCCCCTGTACCGGGTGTCCTGGTGCATCCCCCATATCCCTGCATCCGCAGCATCCCCATACTGGGTTGTCCTGGTGCATCCCCTATGTCCCCATGTCCCCATACCAGATGTCCTGGTGCATCCCGCACGTCCCCAGTGTCCCCATACTGGGTGTCCTGGTGCCCCCCATGTCCCCATATCCCCGTACCGGGTATCCTGGTGGGTGCCCAGGCAGCGGCTGGAGCAGTAGCGGGCGCCGCAGGTGACGCAGGTGTAGGCCGAGGGGAAGCCGCAGACGGCGCAGAAGTGGCGCTGGGGCAGGCGCGAGGGGGCCGCGCACGCCGAGACGTAGTTGGGGGCTTCGGCTGCGCTGAGGTTCTGGGGCAGAAACCCCAAAAATGATCAAAATTCTCAAAGTTGCACCCAGGAATCCCGCCGTGGCCCTAAACAGCTCCAGATCACCCCCAGAAGCACCCCAAAGGTGCCCCACGGAGATCGCAGAACCCCCAAAATGACCCCAAGACCCCCCAAAACGACCCCCCAAGACCCAGGTCCCTGCTGGGACCCCAAAACTCTCCCCATAAGCGTTCACCAGACCCATTCCAGGATCCCCTTCCCCCCCCAATACACCCAGAACTGCCCCCAAAGCCCCCAGGAACCCCCCCCCATAATCTTCTGGCACACCCCAAGTACCCCCATAAAACCCCCAAAACCCCCTGCAGCCCCCCTCAGGACTCCCAACCCCCCCCTGCCCCCTCTCAGGACCCCTAAACCCCTCTCAGCCCCATCTCAGGACCCCCCAACTCCCCCTGCAGCCCCACCTCAGGACCCTCAACTCCCCCCTCCTCAGGATCCCCTCAGGGCCCCCCAAACCCACCTCAGCTCCCCTTCAGGACCCGCCCCCCCCCAGGCCCCCTCAGGACACCCAAACCCCACTCAGGACCCCCCCAAGCCCCTCAGGATGCCCTCAGAACCCCCTAAAACCCCTCAGGACCCCTTCAGGACCCCCAAGACCCTCCCAAACTCCTCCACCTGCTCCTCCAGCAGCGCCTGGAAGTTCTTCCGGAAACGCAGCTTGAAGTGGTCCCCGCGCGTCTTCTTCTTCTTCTTCCCTACGGAGACCCCAAAAACCCCATGGGACCCCCAAAAAACCCCCAAGGACCCTCCCCCAAGCCCCGGGGGGGGTTTCCCCAGGGACCCCCGGTACCGGTTTCGGCGGTGTCGGCGAAGTGGGGGAGGCGTTTGCCGGGCCGGGGCAGCCCCGCCTGGGGGTCGTCGCCGAAGTTGTCGTTCTCCAGGGCCTCCAGCTGCCGGTTCAGCCGCCGCTGCCGCGTCGCCCGGTCCAGGACCCGCCGCTGCGCCGCCTCTGGTACCCGGCCTGAAACCGGGCACCGTTAACAAGAATCAAGCCCCGGTACCGGGAGCCCCCCCCACGCTCCCCAGGTACCAACAGAGCCGAGTCCCAGTCACTGAAAGCCCCCCCGAGGCTGTGATGGGACACGGGGAGTCCTCAATGGGGCCCTGACTGGTACCGGAGGGCACCGGGGGATACCGGGGGGGGGCACCAGGAACCCCCCCCCAGATCACCAAGAGCCCCCCGAGACTGTGGTGGGTCACCGGGAGCCCTCCAAAGGGCCCTGAACTGGTACCGGGGGGCACCGAGGGCTACTGGGAGGCACTGGGGGATACCGGGGAGGGACTGGGGGATACTGGGAGGGTACTGGGGGAACCGGTGGAACACTGGGACCCCCCCTCAGGTGACCGAGAGACCCTCCAGGCTCTCCTAGGGCTGCCCTGGGTCACCGGGAGCCCTCCATAAGGCCCTGAACCGGCACCGGGGGGCACCGGGGGAAACCGGGGGGCACCGAGACCCCTTCCCAGGTCACCGAGAGCCCCCTGAGGCTGTGGCGGGTCACTGGAAGCCCTCAACAGGGCCCTGAACCGGTACCGGGGGACACAGGGAGACACCGGGAGACATCGGGGGATACCGGGACCCCCCCTCAAGTCACCGAGAGCCCCCCTCACGGCCTCCCACCGACACCGGGACCCCCCCGGGGGTTCGGAGCCCGGGAAGGGCCCTCGAGTAGGCCCCGCGGCGCGGCCCCGCCGGTACCTGATGCTTTTTTCTCCCCCATTTTGGTCCGCAGAGCCGCTTCCGCCGCTACTTCCGCCCTTTCTTGACGCTACTTCCGCCCTTCCCGGCCACTACTTCCGCCCTTCCCGCGGTGCTGCCATCTTGTGTGCGGCGCCGCCATCTTGGTGGTCCCTGCCCCACCCCCCCCGGCCCCGCCCCTTTCCCCTGGCAACGTGGCAGCGGGACTCCCTCGGCCCCGCCCGCCGCGCGCTGATTGGCTGCAGGGGGCGGGCGGGCGGGCGGCGATTGGCGGGAGGGCGGGCGGAGGGCGGGCCGGAGGGCTCTGATTGGCCAGCGGGGGGGCTCGGGGCCCGGTCGGGGGTGAAGCTGCGGCGGAGGCTCGGGGCCCGGTCGGGGGTGAAGCTGCGGCGGAGCGGTCCGGGCCCGGTCCCGCCATGGCCACGGTGCTGCCGTTGGCGCTTTTGGCCCTGCTGCTGCCCCCCGCCACCCCCCAGCGGCAGCTGAGCCCTGGTAGGGCCCGGCCCAGGGGTCAGGGGTCAAAGGGGAGGGGTCAGAGGGCGCGGGGGGGGCGGGGAGGGGGGGGGGAGGGGAGAGTCGAGGGGGGAGGGGGACAGTAATGGGGGTCAGAGGTCATGGGGGAGGGGGTGAGAGGTCAGGGGTCACGGGGAGGGGGTGGGGGGTCAGGGGTCACCGAGGAGGGGTCAGAGGTCGTGGGGGAGGGGGGGTCAGGGGGTCATGAGGGAGGGGCTGGGGGTCATGGGGGGGAGGATGAAGGGGTCAGGGGTCGCAAGGAGGGGTCAGAGGTCATGGGGGAGGGGTGATGGGGGTCAGAGGTCACGGGGGAGGGGTCACCGAGGAGAGGTCAGAGGTTACCGGGGAGGGATGAAGGGGGTGAAAGGTCACCAGGGGGCAATGGGGGGGGTCAGAGGTCAGCAGGGAGGGGTCGGGGTCACCAGGAGGGGGATTTGGGGTTGGGGGGGGGTTGATGGGGGTCAAGGGTCACCAGAGAGAGGTTAGAGGTCATCAGGGAGGGATCAGAGGGGTGGGGGGTCAGAGGTCACCAAGGTGGAGTCAAAGGTCATCAAGGAGGGGTCAAAGGTCATCAAGGAGGGGTCAGAGATCACCAGGAGGGCGGATTTGGGTCACTATGGGGTGCAACGAAGGGGGTCAGGGGTCAACGGGAGGGGTCCGGAGTCACTGGGGCAGGGGGGTCACAGGGAAGTCAGGGGTCATGGGGGTTCAGGGGTCACGGGGGGTCAAAGATCATGGGGGGTCAGGGGTCACACTCCCCCCCCCCCCCCAGAGCAGCTGCTGGTGGTGACGGTGGCGACGGAGGCGACGGAGGGCTACGAGCGCTTCCTGCGCTCCGCTCGCTTCTTCAACTACACCGTGCAGGTGGGGGGGGGGGCACCCAACGTGGGGGGGGGGGTACCCAATTAAGGGGGGGGGCACCCAAGGTGGTGGTGGGGTCACCTAAGGGGAGGGGACCCAAGGGGGGGCACCCAAAGGGCCAAAGGGGGGGGGGCACCCAAAGGGGGGGGCACCAAATGGGGGGGGGCACCCAAGGGCGGGGGGGGCACCTAAGGGGGGGGGCACTGAACAGTGAGGGTCCTAGGGGAGGGTTGGGGATCCCGGGAATTGGGGGGGGGTCGTGGGGGGGTCCTTGGGGGGGGGGGACACCCAAGTGGGGGCACCCAGGATGGGGGGGTCTTGGGGGGGGGAACCAAATGAGGGGGGCCCTGGGGGGGAGGGGGGATTCTGGGTTACCAATGGGGGGGGGGTCACCTCTGTGCCCCCCCCTTCGGGGTGACCCCCTCCCCCCCCCGTGTCCCCGCAGACGCTGGGGCTGGGCCAGGCGTGGCGGGGGGGGGACGTGGCGCACACGGTGGGGGGGGGCCAGAAGGTGCGCTGGCTGCGGGCCCACCTGGCCCCCCTGCGGGACCGCCACGACCTCGTGGTGCTCTTCGTGGACAGGTGGGGGCGGGGGGGCGCGGGGGGGGGCAGGGGGATAAGGGGGGGGGCAGGGGGGTGTGTGGGGGGTGTGGGGATAAGGGGGGGGAGAGGGGGATGTGGGGGCAGGGGGATAAGGGGGGATAAGGGGGAATAGGGGACGGGGGGGCACGGAGGGGCGGGGGGGGCATGGGGAAAATAGGGGGGTGGGGGGGTCATGGGGAAAATGGGGGGGGTGTAGGGGATGGGGGGGTGGGGGGGAATGGGGGGGCACGGGGTTAAGGGGGGGTCAGGAGGATAAGGGGAACAGGGGGATGGGGGGGGCATGGGGGGGTGGGGGGTTAATGGGGGGGGATAAGGGGGGACACGGGGATAAAGGGGGGAATGGGGGATAAAGGGGGGGCACGGGGGGGCAGGGGAGTGGGGGGGGCATGGGGGTAATGGGGGGTGTGGTGGTAATGGGGGGGTGGGGGGTAATGGGGGGTGGGGGGACAAGGGCAGAATAGGGGCATGGGGGGGCACGGGGGGGCAGGGGGACATGGGGGTGGGGGTTGGGGGGAGCGGTGCGGGGACATTTTTGGGGTGCCGGGGGTGTCCCCGACCCCCCCCCCAATCTCTACGTGTCCCCCCCCCCCCCAGCTACGACGTGGTGCTGGCCGCGGGCCCCCAGGAGCTGCTGGCCAAGTTCGCCCGGGGGGGGGGCGCGGGCGCTGTTCTCGGCCGAGGCCTTCTGCTGGCCCCAGTGGGGGCTCGCCCCCGCCTACCCCCCCGCCGGCACCGGGAAGCGCTACCTCAACTCGGGGGTACGGGGGGGCTATGGGGGATTGGGGGGGTTTGGGGGCGTTGTAGGGTGGCTATGGGGGTTATAGGGGGATTTGGGGGCGTTATGGGGGGGTTTGGGGGGATATGGGGGGGTTTGGGGGGCTCTAGGGGAGTTTGGGGGTGTTATAGGGGGGTTATAGGGGATTTGGGGGGGTTATGGGGGAATTTGGGGGGATTATAGGGAGGTTTGGGGGGCTGTAGGGGGGATTGGGGGGGTTATAGGGCATTATGGGGGCACTATAGGGGATTGGGGGGGTTATGGAGGGGTTGGGGGGTTATAGGAAGGTTTGGGGGGGCTATGGGGTCTTAGGGGGGAGGATTTAAGGGGGTCCCTGAGGGGTTTCTGTTTGGGGTAACGGGTTTTGGGGAGGGGTCCTTGGCGGGGGGGGGCATGAAATTTTTAGGGTTAAGGATTTAAGGGGGGGGTGTTTGGGAGGGGGGTCAGTTTGTGGGATTGGGGGTGCCCACGTCGTTCTTTGGGGTCATGCTGCTTCGGGGGGGGGACTTTAGGGTTGCCTTGGGGGGGGGGGGTGTCCCCCCACCCTAAATTTGCCCCCCCCCAAAAAAAATAAGGTTTTGTGGGGTTCGCCCCCACCGTGTGGCGCCTGGTGGAGCGCTGGCGCTATCGGGACGACGACGACGACCAGCTCTTCTACAGCCGCCTCTACCTCGACCCCGCGCTGCGCGTGAGCACCCCAAATACCCCCCCCCCCCGGACCCTAAATCCTGCCCCGGGACCCTAAACCCTGCCCCAGGACCCTAAACGCTGCCCTGGGAACCTAAATCATGGTGCAGGAACCCCAAATCCCATGAGATCCTAAATCTTTGCACGGAAACCCCAAAACCCTGTGAGATCCTAAATCCTGGCACGGAAATCCCAAATCTCTCCAGGATCCTAAATGCTGACAAGGGGTCCTAAATCGTGGCACAGGAACACCAAATCCCCCTGGGAACCCTAAATCCCGCCCTGGGACCCTAAATCCTGCCCCGGGATCCCAAATCCTGCCCCGGGAACCCCCAAACCCTGAGATCCTAAATCCTGGCACGGGAACCCCAAATCCTCCTGGGATCCTAAATCCTGCCCCGGGACTCTAAATGCTGACGTTAGACCCTAAATGCTGACATGGGAACCCCAAAACTCCCCGGGGATCCTAAATCCTGGCGTGGGAACCCCAGAACCCCAAGGCATCCTATATCCTGCCGCAGGATCCTAAATCCTGCTCTGGGATCCTAATCCTGTCCCAGGACCCTAAATCCTGGCACGGGAACCCCGAAACTCCCCCAGGATCCTAAATCCTGGCATGGGATCCTAAATACTGCCCCAGGAACCCCAAAAGTCCATGAGATCCTAAATCCTGGCACGGTAATCCCAAAACTCTTGGGACCCCAAATCCTGTCCTGGGACCCCAAATCCTGTCCCGGGACCCTAAATCCTGTCCCGGGACCCTAAATGCTGCCCTGGGATCCTGAATCATGGTGCAGGAACCCCAAAACCCCCGAGATCTTAAATCTTGGCGCGAGAATCCCAAATCATTCTGGTATCCTAAATCCTGCCGCAGGACCCTAAATGCTGACATGGGAACCCCGAAACTCCTCAGGGATCCTAAATCCTGCGCCGGGATCCCAAGTCCTGCCACGGGAACCCAAATCCTGGCACGGGAACCCCAAAACCCCCGAGATCCTAAATCCTGGCATGGGAATCCCAAATCCCCCTGGGGATCCTAAATCGTGCCCCGGGACCCTAAATGCTGACGCGGGAACCCCAAAACCCCATGGGATCCTAAATCCTGCCCCAGGACCCCAAATCCTGGTACAGGATCCTAAATGCTGTCCCGGGATCCTAAATCCTAACGCAGGAACCCCAACCCACTCCCCCAGGACCCTAAATCCTTTCCCAGGATCCCAAACCCTTCTGGGGACCCCAAACCCTGCCCTGAGACCCGAAACCCTGCCCTGGGACCCCAAAACCCTTTTAGGGCCCCCCAAAAACCCCAAAACCTCCCCCCACAGGCAGAGCTGGGGCTGGCCCTGGACCATCGCTCCCAAATCTTCCAGAACCTCAACGGGGCCATCGGTAACGGGGGGGATCAGCGGGGTTTTTTATGGGGTCGGGCCCCTAAAAGGCCCTTGTGGGGTTTTGGGGCGGCCGGCGGCCCTACAAATTTCCCCTATAACCGCAGACGAGGTCGTTCTCAAATTCGAGCCGGGGCGGGTGCGGGCCCGCAACGTGGCGTACGACACCCTGCCCGTGGTCATCCACGGGAACGGCCCTACAAAGGTACAGCGGGGTCCCTTATAGGGCCGGGGGGGGCCCTATAGGGCCGGGAGGGGTAGTGGGGTCCTCTATAAGGTTGTGGGGTTTGTAGGGGGGAGTGGGGGGCGCTGGGGTCCTGCAGGAGGCTCTGGGTGGCACTGGGGTCCCCTATAGTTTTGTAGGGTCTTTATAGGGTCACGGGGTTGCCAGGGCTCCCTACAGTTCTGTGGGGTCCGTATAGGGCCGGGGGGGGGGGTGTTGGGGGTCCCCTGTAAGGTTGTGGGGTTTATAGGGGGAAGTGGGGGGCCCTGGGGTCCCCTAGAAGGTTGTGGGATCTCTATGGGGTTGAAGGAGGTGCAGGGATCCCCTGTAATTTTGTAGGGTCCTTATAGGGTCGGGGGGTTGCCAGGGTTCCGTATAGTTTTGTGGGGTCCCTATAGGGCCAGGGGGGGAGCGGTGGGGTCCCCTACAAGGTTTTTCTTTTCCCCTGGGGGCTCCCCAAACCCTACAGCCCCCCCGAACCCCACTGCCCCCCCTAATCCTATTGTCACCCCAAACCCTATAAAGCTGCAGCTGAATTATTTGGGGAATTACATCCCAGCCGGCTGGACCTACGAGGGCGGCTGCGGGGACTGCGACCGGGACCTGCGGCCCCTCGAGGGTCTCACGGTACGGGGGGAACCCCCAAAAAAGGGGGAGGGACCCCAAAAAATGGGGAAACCCTAAAAAATGGGGGATACCCCAAAAAATGGGGTGGGGTCCTTGGGGGGCGGCTGTGGGGTCTGCGACCGGGGCCTAAGGCCCGTCAAGGGTATCACGGTATGGGGGGGACCCCGAAAAAGTGGGGGGGACCCCAAAAAATTGGGGGGACCCTAAAAATTGGGGGGATCCTAAAAAAATGGGGGGGACCCTAAAAAATTTGGGAGACCCCAAAAAAATGAGGGGGGTCCTTGGGGTGGTTGTGGGGTCTGTGACCGGGACCTGCGGCCCCTCGAGAGTCTCATGGTATGGGGGGGACCCCAAAAATGGGGGGGACCCCAAAAAATCGGGTGTTCCCCCAAAAATGGGGGGGTGGATGGTGGTCTGTACAGTTTTGGGGTGCTTTTGGGGGTTGTGGAGTGCCCCATGGGGTTTTGGGGTCCCCTTGGGGGCTGTGGGGTGTCTCATGGGCCGGT
>NW_027663974.1:107500-110000 GCF_964034855.1 Anser brachyrhynchus | reverse complement strand
GTGCTCTCAGCGGAAGCCTTTGGGTACACCTGAACTCCCTGGGGGAGCCTTTACGCAACCCCACACTCAACAGGACTCTGCGTCTTCACTCTTTCCTAACAACCCTAAACATAACCCTAACCGGAACAAGAAGCTGAACCCGAGTTAGACCCGAAAAAACACGTACGGTGCCACTTTCTGCCATCAAAAAGTGCTCTCAGCGGAAGCCTTTGGGTACACCTGAACTCCCTGGGGGAGCCTTTACGCAACCCCACACTCAACAGGACTCTGCGTCTTCACTCTTTCCTAACAACCCTAAACATAACCCTAACCGCAACAAGAAGCTCAACCCGAGTTAGACCCGAAAAAACACGTACGGTGCCACTTTCTGCCATCAAAAAGTGCTCTCAGCGGAAGCCTTTGGGCACACCTGAACTCCCTGGGGGAGTCTTTACGCAACCCCACACTCAACAGGACTCTGCGTCTTCACTCTTTCCTAACAACCCTAAACATAACCCTAACCGCAACAAGAAGCTCAACCCGAGTTAGACCCGAAAAAACACGTACGGTGCCACTTTCTGCCATCAAAAAGTGCTCTCAGCGGAAGCCTTTGGGTACACTTGAACTCCCTGGGGGAGCCTTTACGCAACCCCACACTCAACAGGACTCTGCGTCTTCACTCTTTCCTAACAACCCTAAACATAACCCTAACCGCAACAAGAAGCTGAACCCGAGTTAGACCCGAAAAAACACGTACGGTGCCACTTTCTGCCATCCAAAAGTGCTCTCAGCGGAAGCCTTTGGGTACACCTGAACTCCCTGGGGGAGCCTTTACGCAACCCCACACTCAACAGGACTCTGCGTCTTCACTCTTTCCTAACAACCCTAAACATAACCCTAACCGCAACAAGAAGCTGAACCCGAGTTAGACCCGAAAAAACACGTACGGTGCCACTTTCTGCCATCAAAAAGTGCTCTCAGCGGAAGCCTTTGGGTACACTTGAACTCCCTGGGGGAGCCTTTACGCAACCCCACACTCAACAGGACTCTGCATCTTCACTCTTTCCTAACAACCCTAAACATAACCCTAACCGCAACAAGAAGCTGAACCCGAGTTAGACCCGAAAAAACACGTACGGTGCCACTTTCTGCCATCCAAAAGTGCTCTCAGCGGAAGCCTTTGGGTACACCTGAACTCCCTGGGGGAGCCTTTACGCAACCCCACACTCAACAGGACTCTGCGTCTTCACTCTTTCCTAACAACCCTAAACATAACCCTAACCGCAACAAGAAGCTGAACCCGAGTTAGACCCGAAAAAACACGTACGGTGCCACTTTCTGCCATCCAAAAGTGCTCTCAGCGGAAGCCTTTGGGTACACCTGAACTCCCTGGGGGAGCCTTTACGCAACCCCACACTCAACAGGACTCTGCGTCTTCACTCTTTCCTAACAACCCTAAACATAACCCTAACCGCAACAAGAAGCTGAACCCGAGTTAGACCCGAAAAAACACGTACGGTGCCACTTTCTGCCATCAAAAAGTGCTCTCAGCGGAAGCCTTTGGGTACACCTGAACTCCCTGCGGGAGCCTTTACGCAACCCCACACTCAACAGGACTCTGAGTCTTCACTCTTTCCTAACAACCCTAAACATAACCCTAACCGCAACAAGAAGCTGAACCCGAGTTAGACCCGAAAAAACACGTACGGTGCCACTTTCTGCCATCAAAAAGTGCTCTCAGCGGAAGCCTTTGGGTACACTTGAACTCCCTGGGGGAGCCTTTACGCAACCCCACACTCAACAGGACTCTGCGTCTTCACTCTTTCCTAACAACCCTAAACATAACCCTAACCGCAACAAGAAGCTGAACCCGAGTTAGACCCGAAAAAACACGTACGGTGCCACTTTCTGCCATCAAAAAGTGCTCTCAGCGGAAGCCTTTGGGTACACCTGAACTCCCTGGGGGAGCCTTTACGCAACCCCACACTCAACAGGACTCTGCGTCTTCACTCTTTCCTAACAACCCTAAACATAACCCTAACCGCAACAAGAAGCTCAACCCGAGTTAGACCCGAAAAAACACGTACGGTGCCACTTTCTGCCATCCAAAAGTGCTCTCAGCGGAAGCCTTTGGGTACACCTGAACTCCCTGGGGGAGCCTTTATGCAACCCCACACTCAACAGGACTCTGCGTCTTCACTCTTTCCTAACAACCCTAAACATAACCCTAACCGCAACAAGAAGCTGAACCCGAGTTAGACCCGAAAAAACACGTACGGTGCCACTTTCTGCCATCAAAAAGTGCTCTCAGCGGAAGCCTTTGGGTACACCTGAACTCCCTGGGGGAGCCTTTACGCAACCCCACACTCAACAGGACTCTGCGTCTTCACTCTTTCCTAACAACCCTAAACATAACCCTAACCGCAACAAGAAGCTGAACCCGAGTTAGACCCGAAAAAACACGTACGGTGCCACTTTCTGCCATCAAAAAGTGCTCTCAGCGGAAGCCTTTGGGTACACC
>NW_027663974.1:80000-100000 GCF_964034855.1 Anser brachyrhynchus | reverse complement strand
GGAGCCTTTACGCAACCCCACACTCAACAGGACTCTGCGTCTTCACTCTTTCCTAACAACCCTAAACATAACCCTAACCGCAACAAGAAGCTCAACCCGAGTTAGACCCGAAAAAACACGTACGGTGCCACTTTCTGCCATCAAAAAGTGCTCTCAGCGGAAGCCTTTGGGTACACCTGAACTCCCTGGGGGAGCCTTTACGCAACCCCACACTCAACAGGACTCTGCGTCTTCACTCTTTCCTAACAACCCTAAACATAACCCTAACCGCAACAAGAAGCTGAACCCGAGTTAGACCCGAAAAAACACGTACGGTGCCACTTTCTGCCCTCCAAAAGTGCTCTCAGCTGAAAACTTTGGGTACACCTGAACTCCCTGGGGGAGCCTTTACGCAACCCCACACTCAACAGGACTCTGCGTCTTCACTCTTTCCTAACAACCCTAAACATAACCCTAACCGCAACAAGAAGCTCAACCCGAGTTAGACCCGAAAAAACACGTACGGTGCCACTTTCTGCCATCCAAAAGTGCTCTCAGCGGAAGCCTTTGGGTACACCTGAACTCCCTGGGGGAGCCTTTACGCAACCCCACACTCAACAGGACTCTGCGTCTTCACTCTTTCCTAACAACCCTAAACATAACCCTAACCGCAACAAGAAGCTGAACCCGAGTTAGACCCGAAAAAACACGTACGGTGCCACTTTCTGCCATCAAAAAGTGCTCTCAGCGGAAGCCTTTGGGTACACCTGAACTCCCTGGGGGAGCCTTTACGCAACCCCACACTCAACAGGACTCTGCGTCTTCACTCTTTCCTAACAACCCTAAACATAACCCTAACCGCAACAAGAAGCTGAACCCGAGTTAGACCCGAAAAAACACGTACGGTGCCACTTTCTGCCATCAAAAAGTGCTCTCAGCGGAAGCCTTTGGGTACACCTGAACTCCCTGGGGGAGCCTTTACGCAACCCCACACTCAACAGGACTCTGCGTCTTCACTCTTTCCTAACAACCCTAAACATAACCCTAACCGCAACAAGAAGCTGAACCCGAGTTAGACCCGAAAAAACACGGACGGTGCCACTTTCTGCCATCAAAAAGTGCTCTCAGCGGAAGCCTTTGGGTACACCTGAACTCCCTGGGGGAGCCTTTACGCAACCCCACACTCAACAGGACTCTGCGTCTTCACTCTTTCCTAACAACCCTAAACATAACCCTAACCGCAACAAGAAGCTGAACCCGAGTTAGACCCGAAAAAACACGGACGGTGCCACTTTCTGCCATCAAAAAGTGCTCTCAGCGGAAGCCTTTGGGTACACCTGAACTCCCTGGGGGAGCCTTTACGCAACCCCACACTCAACAGGACTCTGCGTCTTCACTCTTTCCTAACAACCCTAAACATAACCCTAACCGCAACAAGAAGCTGAACCCGAGTTAGACCCGAAAAAACACGTACGGTGCCACTTTCTGCCATCAAAAAGTGCTCTCAGCGGAAGCCTTTGGGTACACCTGAACTCCCTGGGGGAGCCTTTACGCAACCCCACACTCAACAGGACTCTGCGTCTTCACTCTTTCCTAACAACCCTAAACATAACCCTAACCGCAACAAGAAGCTGAACCCGAGTTAGACCCGAAAAAACACGTACGGTGCCACTTTCTGCCATCAAAAAGTGCTCTCAGCGGAAGCCTTTGGGTACACCTGAACTCCCTGGGGGAGCCTTTACGCAACCCCACACTCAACAGGACTCTGCGTCTTCACTCTTTCCTAACAACCCTAAACATAACCCTAACCGCAACAAGAAGCTCAACCCGAGTTAGACCCGAAAAAACATGTACGGTGCCACTTTCTGCCATCAAAAAGTGCTCTCAGCGGAAGCCTTTGGGTACACCTGAACTCCCTGGGGGAGCCTTTACGCAACCCCACACTCAACAGGACTCTGCGTCTTCACTCTTTCCTAACAACCCTAAACATAACCCTAACCGCAACAAGAAGCTCAACCCGAGTTAGACCCGAAAAAACACGTACGGTGCCACTTTCTGCCATCAAAAAGTGCTCTCAGCGGAAGCCTTTGGGTACACCTGAACTCCCTGGGGGAGCCTTTACGCAACCCCACACTCAACAGGACTCTGCGTCTTCACTCTTTCCTAACAACCCTAAACATAACCCTAACCGCAACAAGAAGCTGAACCCGAGTTAGACCCGAAAAAACTCGTACGGTGCCACTTTCTGCCCTCCAAAAGTGCTCTCAGCGGAAGCCTTTTGGTACACCTGAACTCCCTGGGGGAGCCTTTACGCAACCCCACACTCAACAGGACTCTGCGTCTTCACTCTTTCCTAACAACCCTAAACATAAGCCTAACCGCAACAAGAAGCTGAACCCGAGTTAGACCCGAAAAAACACGTACGGTGCCACTTTCTGCCATCAAAAAGTGCTCTCAGCGGAAGCCTTTGGGTACACCTGAACTCCCTGGGGGAGCCTTTACGCAACCCCACACTCAACAGGACTCTGCGTCTTCACTCTTTCCTAACAACCCTAAACATAACCCTAACCGCAACAAGAAGCTGAACCCGAGTTAGACCCGAAAAAACACGTACGGTGCCACTTTCTGCCATCAAAAAGTGCTCTCAGCGGAAGCCTTTGGGTACACCTGAACTCCCTGGGGGAGCCTTTACGCAACCCCACACGCAACAGGACTCTGCGTCTTCACTCTTTCCTAACAACCCTAAACATAACCCTAACCGCAACAAGAAGCTCAACCCGAGTTAGACCCGAAAAAACACGTACGGTGCCACTTTCTGCCATCAAAAAGTGCTCTCAGCGGAAGCCTTTGGGTACACCTGAACTCCCTGGGGGAGCCTTTACGCAACCCCACACTCAACAGGACTCTGCGTCTTCACTCTTTCCTAACAACCCTAAACATAACCCTAACCGCAACAAGAAGCTCAACCCGAGTTAGACCCGAAAAAACACGTACGGTGTCACTTTCTGCCATCAAAAAGTGCTCTCAGCGGAAGCCTTTGGGTACACCTGAACTCCCTGGGGGAGCCTTTACGCAACCCCACACTCAACAGGACTCTGCGTCTTCACTCTTTCCTAACAACCCTAAACATAACCCTAACCGCAACAAGAAGCTCAACCCGAGTTAGACCCGAAAAAACACGTACGGTGCCACTTTCTGCCATCAAAAAGTGCTCTCAGCGGAAGCCTTTGGGTACACCTGAACTCCCTGGGGGAGCCTTTACGCAACCCCACACTCAACAGGACTCTGCGTCTTCACTCTTTCCTAACAACCCTAAACATAACCCTAACCGCAACAAGAAGCTCAACCCGAGTTAGACCCGAAAAAACACGTACGGTGCCACTTTCTGCCATCCAAAAGTGCTCTCAGCGGAAGCCTTTGGGTACACCTGAACTCCCTGGGGGAGCCTTTACGCAACCCCACACTCAACAGGACTCTGCGTCTTCACTCTTTCCTAACAACCCTAAACATAACCCTAACCGCAACAAGAAGCTCAACCCGAGTTAGACCCGAAAAAACACGTACGGTGCCACTTTCTGCCATCAAAAAGTGCTCTCAGCGGAAGCCTTTGGGTACACCTGAACTCCCTGGGGGAGCCTTTACGCAACCCCACACTCAACAGGACTCTGCGTCTTCACTCTTTCCTAACAACCCTAAACATAACCCTAACCGCAACAAGAAGCTCAACCCGAGTTAGACCCGAAAAAACACGTACGGTGCCACTTTCTGCCCTCCAAAAGTGCTCTCAGCTGAAGCCTTTGGGTACACCTGAACTCCCTGGGGGAGCCTTTACGCAACCCCACACTCAACAGGACTCTGCGTCTTCACTCTTTCCTAACAACCCTAAACATAACCCTAACCGCAACAAGAAGCTCAACCCGAGTTAGACCCGAAAAAACACGTACGGTGCCACTTTCTGCCATCCAAAAGTGCTCTCAGCGGAAGCCTTTGGGTACACCTGAACTCCCTGGGGGAGCCTTTACGCAACCCCACACTCAACAGGACTCTGCGTCTTCACTCTTTCCTAACAACCCTAAACATAACCCTAACCGCAACAAGAAGCTGAACCCGAGTTAGACCCGAAAAAACACGTACGGTGCCACTTTCTGCCATCAAAAAGTGCTCTCAGCGGAAGCCTTTGGGTACACCTGAACTCCCTGGGGGAGCCTTTACGCAACCCCACACTCAACAGGACTCTGCGTCTTCACTCTTTCCTAACAACCCTAAACATAACCCTAACCGCAACAAGAAGCTCAACCCGAGTTAGACCCGAAAAAACACGTACGGTGCCACTTTCTGCCATCAAAAAGTGCTCTCAGCGGAAGCCTTTGGGTACACCTGAACTCCCTGGGGGAGCCTTTACGCAACCCCACACTCAACAGGACTCTGCGTCTTCACTCTTTCCTAACAACCCTAAACATAACCCTAACCGCAACAAGAAGCTGAACCCGAGTTAGACCCGAAAAAACACGTACGGTGCCACTTTCTGCCATCAAAAAGTGCTCTCAGCGGAAGCCTTTGGGTACACCTGAACTCCCTGGGGGAGCCTTTACGCAACCCCACACTCAACAGGACTCTGCGTCTTCACTCTTTCCTAACAACCCTAAACATAACCCTAACCGCAACAAGAAGCTCAACCCGAGTTAGACCCGAAAAAACACGTACGGTGCCACTTTCTGCCCTCCAAAAGTGCTCTCAGCGGAAGCCTTTGGGTACACCTGAACTCCCTGGGGGAGCCTTTACGCAACCCCACACTCAACAGGACTCTGCGTCTTCACTCTTTCCTAACAACCCTAAACATAACCCTAACCGCAACAAGAAGCTCAACCCGAGTTAGACCCGAAAAAACACGTACGGTGCCACTTTCTGCCCTCCAAAAGTGCTCTCAGCGGAAGCCTTTGGGTACACCTGAACTCCCTGGGGGAGCCTTTACGCAACCCCACACTCAACAGGACTCTGCGTCTTCACTCTTTCCTAACAACCCTAAACATAACCCTAACCGCAACAAGAAGCTGAACCCGAGTTAGACCCGAAAAAACACGTACGGTGCCACTTTCTGCCATCAAAAAGTGCTCTCAGCGGAAGCCTTTGGGTACACCTGAACTCCCTGGGGGAGCCTTTACGCAACCCCACACTCAACAGGACTCTGCGTCTTCACTCTTTCCTAACAACCCTAAACATAACCCTAACCGCAACAAGAAGCTCAACCCGAGTTAGACCCGAAAAAACACGTACGGTGCCACTTTCTGCCATCAAAAAGTGCTCTCAGCGGAAGCCTTTGGGTACACCTGAACTCCCTGGGGGAGCCTTTACGCAACCCCACACTCAACAGGACTCTGCGTCTTCACTCTTTCCTAACAACCCTAAACATAACCCTAACCGCAACAAGAAGCTGAACCCGAGTTAGACCCAAAAAAACACGTACGGTGCCACTTTCTGCCATCAAAAAGTGCTCTCAGCGGAAGCCTTTGGGTACACCTGAACTCCCTGGGGGAGCCTTTACGCAACCCCACACTCAACAGGACTCTGCGTCTTCACTCTTTCCTAACAACCCTAAACATAACCCTAACCGCAACAAGAAGCTGAACCCGAGTTAGACCCGAAAAAACACGTACGGTGCCACTTTCTGCCATCAAAAAGTGCTCTCAGCGGAAGCCTTTGGGTACACCTGAACTCCCTGGGGGAGCCTTTACGCAACCCCACACTCAACAGGACTCTGCGTCTTCACTCTTTCCTAACAACCCTAAACATAACCCTAACCGCAACAAGAAGCTGAACCCGAGTTAGACCCGAAAAAACACGTACGGTGCCACTTTCTGCCATCAAAAAGTGCTCTCAGCGGAAGTCTTTGGGTACACCTGAACTCCCTGGGGGAGCCTTTACGCAACCCCACACTCAACAGGACTCTGCGTCTTCACTCTTTCCTAACAACCCTAAACATAACCCTAACCGCAACAAGAAGCTGAACCCGAGTTCGACCCGAAAAAACACGTACGGTGCCACTTTCTGCCATCAAAAAGTGCTCTCAGCGGAAGCCTTTGGGTACACTTGAACTCCCTGGGGGAGCCTTTACGCAACCCCACACTCAACAGGACTCTGCGTCTTCACTCTTTCCTAACAACCCTAAACATAACCCTAACCGCAACAAGAAGCTGAACCCGAGTTAGACCCGAAAAAACACGTACGGTGCCACTTTCTGCCATCAAAAAGTGCTCTCAGCGGAAGCCTTTGGGTACACCTGAACTCCCTGGGGGAGCCTTTACGCAACCCCACACTCAACAGGACTCTGAGTCTTCACTCTTTCCTAACAACCCTAAACATAACCCTAACCGCAACAAGAAGCTCAACCCGAGTTAGACCCGAAAAAACACGTACGGTGCCACTTTCTGCCATCAAAAAGTGCTCTCAGCGGAAGCCTTTGGGTACACCTGAACTCCCTGGGGGAGCCTTTACGCAACCCCACACTCAACAGGACTCTGCGTCTTCACTCTTTCCTAACAACCCTAAACATAACCCTAACCGCAACAAGAAGCTGAACCCGAGTTAGACCCGAAAAAACACGTACGGTGCCACTTTCTGCCCTCCAAAAGTGCTCTCAGCGGAAGCCTTTGGGTACACCTGAACTCCCTGGGGGAGCCTTTACGCAACCCCACACTCAACAGGACTCTGCGTCTTCACTCTTTCCTAACAACCCTAAACATAACCCTAACCGCAACAAGAAGCTGAACCCGAGTTAGACCCGAAAAAACACGTACGGTGCCACTTTCTGCCATCAAAAAGTGCTCTCAGCGGAAGCCTTTGGGTACACCTGAACTCCCTGGGGGAGCCTTTACGCAACCCCACACTCAACAGGACTCTGCGTCTTCACTCTTTCCTAACAACCCTAAACATAACCCTAACCGCAACAAGAAGCTGAACCCGAGTTAGACCCGAAAAAACACGTACGGTGCCACTTTCTGCCATCAAAAAGTGCTCTCAGCGGAAGCCTTTGGGTACACCTGAACTCCCTGGGGGAGCCTTTACGCAACCCCACACTCAACAGGACTCTGAGTCTTCACTCTTTCCTAACAACCCTAAACATAACCCTAACCGCAACAAGAAGCTGAACCCGAGTTAGACCCGAAAAAACACGTACGGTGCCACTTTCTGCCATCAAAAAGTGCTCTCAGCGGAAGCCTTTGGGTACACCTGAACTCCCTGGGGGAGCCTTTACGCAACCCCACACTCAACAGGACTCTGCGTCTTCACTCTTTCCTAACAACCCTAAACATAACCCTAACCGCAACAAGAAGCTGAACCCGAGTTAGACCAGAAAAAACACGTACGGTGCCACTTTCTGCCATCAAAAAGTGCTCTCAGCGGAAGCCTTTGGGTACACTTGAACTCCCTGGGGGAGCCTTTACGCAACCCCACACTCAACAGGACTCTGCGTCTTCACTCTTTCCTAACAACCCTAAACATAACCCTAACCGCAACAAGAAGCTCAACCCGAGTTAGACCCGAAAAAACACGTACGGTGCCACTTTCTGCCATCAAAAAGTGCTCTCAGCGGAAGCCTTTGGGTACACCTGAACTCCCTGGGGGAGCCTTTACGCAACCCCACACTCAACAGGACTCTGCGTCTTCACTCTTTCCTAACAACCCTAAACATAACCCTAACCGCAACAAGAAGCTCAACCCGAGTTAGACCCGAAAAAACACGTACGGTGCCACTTTCTGCCATCAAAAAGTGCTCTCAGCGGAAGCCTTTGGGTACACCTGAACTCCCTGGGGGAGCCTTTACGCAACCCCACACTCAACAGGACTCTGCGTCTTCACTCTTTCCTAACAACCCTAAACATAACCCTAACCGCAACAAGAAGCTCAACCCGAGTTAGACCCGAAAAAACACGTACGGTGCCACTTTCTGCCATCCAAAAGTGCTCTCAGCGGAAGCCTTTGGGTACACTTGAACTCCCTGGGGGAGCCTTTACGCAACCCCACACTCAACAGGACTCTGCGTCTTCACTCTTTCCTAACAACCCTAAACATAACCCTAACCGCAACAAGAAGCTGAACCCGAGTTAGACCAGAAAAAACACGTACGGTGCCACTTTCTGCCATCAAAAAGTGCTCTCAGCGGAAGCCTTTGGGTACACTTGAACTCCCTGGGGGAGCCTTTACGCAACCCCACACTCAACAGGACTCTGCGTCTTCACTCTTTCCTAACAACCCTAAACATAACCCTAACCGCAACAAGAAGCTCAACCCGAGTTAGACCCGAAAAAACACGTACGGTGCCACTTTCTGCCATCAAAAAGTGCTCTCAGCGGAAGCCTTTGGGTACACCTGAACTCCCTGGGGGAGCCTTTACGCAACCCCACACTCAACAGGACTCTGCGTCTTCACTCTTTCCTAACAACCCTAAACATAACCCTAACCGCAACAAGAAGCTCAACCCGAGTTAGACCCGAAAAAACACGTACGGTGCCACTTTCTGCCATCAAAAAGTGCTCTCAGCGGAAGCCTTTGGGTACACCTGAACTCCCTGGGGGAGCCTTTACGCAACCCCACACTCAACAGGACTCTGCGTCTTCACTCTTTCCTAACAACCCTAAACATAACCCTAACCGCAACAAGAAGCTCAACCCGAGTTAGACCCGAAAAAACACGTACGGTGCCACTTTCTGCCATCCAAAAGTGCTCTCAGCGGAAGCCTTTGGGTACACTTGAACTCCCTGGGGGAGCCTTTACGCAACCCCACACTCAACAGGACTCTGCGTCTTCACTCTTTCCTAACAACCCTAAACATAACCCTAACCGCAACAAGAAGCTGAACCCGAGTTAGACCCGAAAAAACACGTACGGTGCCACTTTCTGCCATCAAAAAGTGCTCTCAGCGGAAGCCCTTGGGTACACCTGAACTCCCTGGGGGAGCCTTTACCCAACCCCACACTCAACAGGACTCTGCGTCTTCACTCTTTCCTAACAACCCTAAACATAACCCTAACCGCAACAAGAAGCTCAACCCGAGTTAGACCCGAAAAAACACGTACGGTGCCACTTTCTGCCATCAAAAAGTGCTCTCAGCGGAAGCCTTTGGGTACACCTGAACTCCCTGGGGGAGCCTTTACGCAACCCCACACTCAACAGGACTCTGCGTCTTCACTCTTTCCTAACAACCCTAAACATAACCCTAACCGCAACAAGAAGCTGAACCCGAGTTAGACCCGAAAAAACACGTACGGTGCCACTTTCTGCCATCAAAAAGTGCTCTCAGCGGAAGCCTTTGGGTACACTTGAACTCCCTGGGGGAGCCTTTACGCAACCCCACACTCAACAGGACTCTGCGTCTTCACTCTTTCCTAACAACCCTAAACATAACCCTAACCGCAACAAGAAGCTCAACCCGAGTTAGACCCGAAAAAACACGTACGGTGCCACTTTCTGCCATCAAAAAGTGCTCTCAGCGGAAGCCTTTGGGTACACCTGAACTCCCTGGGGGAGCCTTTACGCAACCCCACACTCAACAGGACTCTGCGTCTTCACTCTTTCCTAACAACCCTAAACATAACCCTAACCGCAACAAGAAGCTGAACCCGAGTTAGACCCGAAAAAACACGTACGGTGCCACTTTCTGCCATCAAAAAGTGCTCTCAGCGGAAGCCTTTGGGTACACCTGAACTCCCTGGGGGAGCCTTTACGCAACCCCACACTCAACAGGACTCTGCGTCTTCACTCTTTCCTAACAACCCTAAACATAACCCTAACCGCAACAAGAAGCTCAACCCGAGTTAGACCCGAAAAAACACGTACGGTGCCACTTTCTGCCATCCAAAAGTGCTCTCAGCGGAAGCCTTTGGGTACACTTGAACTCCCTGGGGGAGCCTTTACGCAACCCCACACTCAACAGGACTCTGCGTCTTCACTCTTTCCTAACAACCCTAAACATAACCCTAACGGCAACAAGAAGCTGAACCCGAGTTAGACCCGAAAAAACACGTACGGTGCCACTTTCTGCCATCAAAAAGTGCTCTCAGCGGAAGCCCTTGGGTACACCTGAACTCCCTGGGGGAGCCTTTACCCAACCCCACACTCAACAGGACTCTGCGTCTTCACTCTTTCCTAACAACCCTAAACATAACCCTAACCGCAACAAGAAGCTCAACCCGAGTTAGACCCGAAAAAACACGTACGGTGCCACTTTCTGCCATCAAAAAGTGCTCTCAGCGGAAGCCTTTGGGTACACCTGAACTCCCTGGGGGAGCCTTTACGCAACCCCACACTCAACAGGACTCTGCGTCTTCACTCTTTCCTAACAACCCTAAACATAACCCTAACCGCAACAAGAAGCTCAACCCGAGTTAGACCCGAAAAAACACGTACGGTGCCACTTTCTGCCATCCAAAAGTGCTCTCAGCGGAAGCCTTTGGGTACACCTGAACTCCCTGGGGGAGCCTTTACGCAACCCCACACTCAACAGGACTCTGCGTCTTCACTCTTTCCTAACAACCCTAAACATAACCCTAACCGCAACAAGAAGCTGAACCCGAGTTAGACCCGAAAAAACACGTACGGTGCCACTTTCTGCCATCAAAAAGTGCTCTCAGAGGAAGCCTTTGGGTACACCTGAACTCCCTGGGGGAGCCTTTACGCAACCCCACACTCAACAGGACTCTGCGTCTTCACTCTTTCCTAACAACCCTAAACATAAGCCTAACCGCAACAAGAAGCTGAACCCGAGTTAGACCCGAAAAAACACGTACGGTGCCACTTTCTGCCATCCAAAAGTGCTCTCAGCGGAAGCCTTTGGGTACACCTGAACTCCCTGGGGGAGCCTTTACGCAACCCCACACTCAACAGGACTCTGCGTCTTCACTCTTTCCTAACAACCCTAAACATAAGCCTAACCGCAACAAGAAGCTCAACCCGAGTTAGACCCGAAAAAACACGTACGGTGCCACTTTCTGCCATCAAAAAGTGCTCTCAGCGGAAGCCTTTGGGTACACCTGAACTCCCTGGGGGAGCCTTTACGCAACCCCACACTCAACAGGACTCTGCGTCTTCACTCTTTCCTAACAACCCTAAACATAACCCTAACCGCAACAAGAAGCTGAACCCGAGTTAGACCCGAAAAAACACGTACGGTGCCACTTTCTGCCATCAAAAAGTGCTCTCAGCGGAAGCCTTTGGGTACACCTGAACTCCCTGGGGGAGCCTTTACGCAACCCCACACTCAACAGGACTCTGCGTCTTCACTCTTTCCTAACAACCCTAAACATAACCCTAACCGCAACAAGAAGCTCAACCCGAGTTAGACCCGAAAAAACACGTACGGTGCCACTTTCTGCCATCAAAAAGTGCTCTCAGCGGAAGCCTTTGGGTACACCTGAACTCCCTGGGGGAGCCTTTACGCAACCCCACACTCAACAGGACTCTGCGTCTTCACTCTTTCCTAACAACCCTAAACATAACCCTAACCGCAACAAGAAGCTGAACCCGAGTTAGACCCGAAAAAACACGTACGGTGCCACTTTCTGCCATCAAAAAGTGCTCTCAGCGGAAGCCTTTGGGTACACCTGAACTCCCTGGGGGAGCCTTTACGCAACCCCACACTCAACAGGACTCTGCGTCTTCACTCTTTCCTAACAACCCTAAACATAACCCTAACCGCAACAAGAAGCTCAACCCGAGTTAGACCCGAAAAAACACGTACGGTGCCACTTTCTGCCATCAAAAAGTGCTCTCAGCGGAAGCCTTTGGGTACACCTGAACTCCCTGGGGGAGCCTTTACGCAACCCCACACTCAACAGGACTCTGCGTCTTCACTCTTTCCTAACAACCCTAAACATAACCCTAACCGCAACAAGAAGCTGAACCCGAGTTAGACCCGAAAAAACACGTACGGTGCCACTTTCTGCCATCCAAAAGTGCTCTCAGCGGAAGCCTTTGGGTACACCTGAACTCCCTGGGGGAGCCTTTACGCAACCCCACACTCAACAGGACTCTGCGTCTTCACTCTTTCCTAACAACCCTAAACATAACCCTAACCGCAACAAGAAGCTCAACCCGAGTTAGACCCGAAAAAACACGTACGGTGCCACTTTCTGCCATCAAAAAGTGCTCTCAGCGGAAGCCTTTGGGTACACCTGAACTCCCTGGGGGAGCCTTTACGCAACCCCACACTCAACAGGACTCTGCGTCTTCGCTCTTTCCTAACAACCCTAAACATAACCCTAACCGCAACAAGAAGCTCAACCCGAGTTAGACCCGAAAAAACACGTACGGTGCCACTTTCTGCCATCCAAAAGTGCTCTCAGCGGAAGCCTTTGTGTACACCTGAACTCCCTGGGGGAGCCTTTACGCAACCCCACACTCAACAGGACTCTGCGTCTTCACTCTTTCCTAACAACCCTAAACATAACCCTAACCGCAACAAGAAGCTGAACCCGAGTTAGACCCGAAAAAACACGTACGGTGCCACTTTCTGCCATCAAAAAGTGCTCTCAGCGGAAGCCTTTGGGTACACCTGAACTCCCTGGGGGAGCCTTTACGCAACCCCACACTCAACAGGACTCTGCGTCTTCACTCTTTCCTAACAACCCTAAACATAACCCTAACCGCAACAAGAAGCTGAACCCAAGTTAGACCCGAAAAAACACGTACGGTGCCACTTTCTGCCATCAAAAAGTGCTCTCAGCGGAAGCCTTTGGGTACACCTGAACTCCCTGGGGGAGCCTTTACGCAACCCCACACTCAACAGGACTCTGCGTCTTCACTCTTTCCTAACAACCCTAAACATAACCCTAACCGCAACAAGAAGCTGAACCCGAGTTAGACCCGAAAAAACACGTACGGTGCCACTTTCTGCCATCAAAAAGTGCTCTCAGCGGAAGCCTTTGGGTACACCTGAACTCCCTGGGGGAGCCTTTACGCAACCCCACACTCAACAGGACTCTGCGTCTTCACTCTTTCCTAACAACCCTAAACATAACCCTAACCGCAACAAGAAGCTGAACCCGAGTTAGACCCGAAAAAACACGTACGGTGCCACTTTCTGCCATCAAAAAGTGCTCTCAGCGGAAGCCTTTGGGTACACCTGAACTCCCTGGGGGAGCCTTTACGCAACCCCACACTCAACAGGACTCTGCGTCTTCACTCTTTCCTAACAACCCTAAACATAACCCTAACCGCAACAAGAAGCTGAACCCGAGTTAGACCCGAAAAAACACGTACGGTGCCACTTTCTGACATCAAAAAGTGCTCTCAGCGGAAGCCTTTGGGTACACCTGAACTCCCTGGGGGAGCCTTTACGCAACCCCACACTCAACAGGACTCTGCGTCTTCACTCTTTCCTAACAACCCTAAACATAACCCTAACCGCAACAAGAAGCTGAACCCGAGTTAGACCCGAAAAAACACGTACGGTGCCACTTTCTGCCATCAAAAAGTGCTCTCGGCGGAAGCCTTTGGGTACACCTGAACTCCCTGGGGGAGCCTTTACGCAACCCCACACTCAACAGGACTCTGCGTCTTCACTCTTTCCTAACAACCCTAAACATAACCCTAACCGCAACAAGAAGCTGAACCCGAGTTAGACCCGAAAAAACACGTACGGTGCCACTTTCTGCCATCAAAAAGTGCTCTCAGCGGAAGCCTTTGGGTACACCTGAACTCCCTGGGGGAGCCTTTACGCAACCCCACACTCAACAGGACTCTGCGTCTTCACTCTTTCCTAACAACCCTAAACATAACCCTAACCGCAACAAGAAGCTGAACCCGAGTTAGACCCGAAAAAACACGTACGGTGCCACTTTCTGCCATCAAAAAGTGCTCTCAGCGGAAGCCTTTGGGTACACCTGAACTCCCTGGGGGAGCCTTTACGCAACCCCACACTCAACAGGACTCTGCGTCTTCACTCTTTCCTAACAACCCTAAACATAACCCTAACCGCAACAAGAAGCTGAACCCGAGTTAGACCCGAAAAAACACGTACGGTGCCACTTTCTGCCATCAAAAAGTGCTCTCAGCGGAAGCCTTTGGGTACACCTGAACTCCCTGGGGGAGCCTTTACGCAACCCCACACTCAACAGGACTCTGAGTCTTCACTCTTTCCTAACAACCCTAAACATAACCCTAACCGCAACAAGAAGCTGAACCCGAGTTAGACCCGAAAAAACACGTACGGTGCCACTTTCTGCCATCAAAACGTGCTCTCAGCGGAAGCCTTTGGGTACACCTGAACTCCCTGGGGGAGCCTTTACGCAACCCCACACTCAACAGGACTCTGCGTCTTCACTCTTTCCTAACAACCCTAAACATAACCCTAACCGCAACAAGAAGCTGAACCCGAGTTAGACCCGAAAAAACACGTACGGTGCCACTTTCTGCCATCAAAAAGTGCTCTCAGCGGAAGCCTTTGGGTACACCTAAACTCCCTGGGGGAGTCTTTACGCAACCCCACACTCAACAGGACTCTGCGTTTTCACTCTTTCCTAACAACCCTAAACATAAGCCTAACCGGAACAAGAAGCTGAACCCGAGTTAGACCCGAAAAAACACGTACGGTGCCACTTTCTGCCATCAAAAAGTGCTCTCAGCGGAAGCCTTTGGGTACACCTGAACTCCCTGGGGGAGCCTTTACGCAACCCCACACTCAACAGGACTCTGCGTCTTCACTCTTTCCTAACAACCCTAAACATAACCCTAACCGCAACAAGAAGCTGAACCCGAGTTAGACCCGAAAAAACACGTACGGTGCCACTTTCTGCCATCAAAAAGTGCTCTCAGCGGAAGCCTTTGGGTACACCTGAACTCCCTGGGGGAGCCTTTACGCAACCCCACACTCAACAGGACTCTGCGTCTTCACTCTTTCCTAACAACCCTAAACATAACCCTAACCGCAACAAGAAGCTGAACCCGAGTTAGACCCGAAAAAACACGTACGGTGCCACTTTCTGCCATCAAAAAGTGCTCTCAGCGGAAGCCTTTGGGAACACCTGAACTCCCTGGGGGAGCCTTTACGCAACCCCACACTCAACAGGACTCTGCGTCTTCACTCTTTCCTAACAACCCTAAACATAAGCCTAACCGCAACAAGAAGCTGAACCCGAGTTAGACCCGAAAAAACACGTACGGTGCCACTTTCTGCCATCAAAAAGTGCTCTCAGCGGAAGCCTTTGGGTACACCTGAACTCCCTGGGGGAGCCTTTACGCAACCCCACACTCAACAGGACTCTGCGTCTTCACTCTTTCCTAACAACCCTAAACATAACCCTAACCGCAACAAGAAGCTGAACCCGAGTTAGACCCGAAAAAACACGTACGGTGCCACTTTCTGCCATCAAAAAGTGCTCTCAGCGGAAGCCTTTGGGTACACCTGAACTCCCTGGGGGAGCCTTTACGCAACCCCACACTCAACAGGACTCTGCGTCTTCACTCTTTCCTAACAACCCTAAACATAACCCTAACCGCAACAAGAAGCTGAACCCGAGTTAGACCCGAAAAAACACGTACGGTGCCACTTTCTGCCATCAAAAAGTGCTCTCAGCGGAAGCCTTTGGGTACACCTGAACTCCCTGGGGGAGCCTTTACGCAACCCCACACTCAACAGGACTCTGCGTCTTCACTCTTTCCTAACAACCCTAAACATAACCCTAACCGCAACAAGAAGCTGAACCCGAGTTAGACCCGAAAAAACACGTACGGTGCCACTTTCTGCCATCAAAAAGTGCTCTCAGCGGAAGCCTTTGGGTACACCTGAACTCCCTGGGGGAGCCTTTACGCAACCCCACACTCAACAGGACTCTGCGTCTTCACTCTTTCCTAACAACCCTAAACATAACCCTAACCGCAACAAGAAGCTGAACCCGAGTTAGACCCGAAAAAACACGTACGGTGCCACTTTCTGCCATCAAAAAGTGCTCTCAGCGGAAGCCTTTGGGTACACCTGAACTCCCTGGGGGAGCCTTTACGCAACGCCACACTCAACAGGACTCTGCGTCTTCACTCTTTCCTAACAGCCATAAACATAACCCTAACCGCAACAAGAAGCTCAACCCGAGTTAGACCCGAAAAAACACGTACGGTGCCACTTTCTGCCATCAAAAAGTGCTCTCAGCGGAAGCCTTTGGGTACACCTGAACTCCCTGGGGGGAGCCTTTACGCAACCCCACACTCAACAGGACTCTCTGCGTCTTCACTCTTTCCTAACAACCCTAAACATAACCCTAACCGCAACAAGAAGCTCAACCCGAGTTAGACCCGAAAAAACACGTACGCTGCCACTTTCTGCCATCCAAAAGTGCTCTCAGCGGAAGCCTTTGGGTACACCTGAACTCCCTGGGGGAGCCTTTACGCAACCCCACACTCAACAGGGACTCTGAGTCTTCACTCTTTCCTAACAACCCTAAACATAACCCTAACCGCAACAAGAAGCTGAACCCGAGTTAGACCCGAAAAAACACGTACGGTGCCACTTTCTGCCATCAAAACGTGCTCTCAGCGGAAGCCTTTGGGTACACCTGAACTCCCTGGGGGAGCCTTTACGCAACCCCACACTCAACAGGACTCTGCGTCTTCACTCTTTCCTAACAACCCTAAACATAACCCTAACCGCAACAAGAAGCTGAACCCGAGTTAGACCCGAAAAAACACGTACGGTGCCACTTTCTGCCATCAAAAAGTGCTCTCAGCGGAAGCCTTTGGGTACACCTGAACTCCCTGGGGGAGCCTTTACGCAACCCCACACCCAACAGGACTCTGCGTCTTCACTCTTTCCTAACAACCCTAAACATAACCCTAACCGCAACAAGAAGCTGAACCCGAGTTAGACCCGAAAAAACACGTACGGTGCCACTTTCTGCCATCAAAAAGTGCTCTCAGCGGAAGCCTTTGGGTACACCTGAAATCCCTGGGGGAGCCTTTACGCAACCCCACACTCAACAGGACTCTGCGTCTTCACTCTTTCCTAACAACCCTAAACATAACCCTAACCGCAACAAGAAGCTGAACCCGAGTTAGACCCGAAAAAACACGTACGGTGCCACTTTCTGCCATCCAAAAGTGCTCTCAGCGGAAGCCTTTGGGTACACCTGAACTCCCTGGGGGAGCCTTTACGCAACCCCGCACTCAACAGGACTCTGCGTCTTCACTCTTTCCTAACAACCCTAAACATAACCCTAACCGCAACAAGAAGCTGAACCCGAGTTAGACCCGAAAAAACACGTACGGTGCCACTTTCTGCCATCAAAAATTGCTCTCAGCGGAAGCCTTTGGGTACACCTGAACTCCCTGGGGGAGCCTTTACGCAACCCCACACTCAACAGGACTCTGCGTCTTCACTCTTTCCTAACAACCCTAAACATAACCCTAACCGCAACAAGAAGCTCAACCCGAGTTAGACCCGAAAAAACACGTACGGTGCCACTTTCTGCCATCAAAAAGTGCTCTCAGCGGAAGCCTTTGGGTACACCTGAACTCCCTGGGGGAGCCTTTACGCAACCCCACACTCAACAGGACTCTGCGTCTTCACTCTTTCCTAACAACCCTAAACATAACCCTAACCGCAACAAGAAGCTCAACCCGAGTTAGACCCGAAAAAACACGTACGGTGCCACTTTCTGCCATCAAAAAGTGCTCTCAGCGGAAGCCTTTGGGTACACCTGAACTCCCTGGGGGAGCCTTTACGCAACCCCACACTCAACAGGACTCTGCGTCTTCACTCTTTCCTAACAACCCTAAACATAACCCTAACCGCAACAAGAAGCTGAACCCGAGTTAGACCCGAAAAAACACGTACGGTGCCACTTTCTGCCATCAAAAAGTGCTCTCAGCGGAAGCCTTTGGGTACACCTGAAATCCCTGGGGGAGCCTTTACGCAACCCCACACTCAACAGGACTCTGCGTCTTCACTCTTTCCTAACAACCCTAAACATAACCCTAACCGCAACAAGAAGCTGAACCCGAGTTAGACCCGAAAAAACACGTACGGTGCCACTTTCTGCCATCCAAAAGTGCTCTCAGCGGAAGCCTTTGGGTACACCTGAACTCCCTGGGGGAGCCTTTACGCAACCCCGCACTCAACAGGACTCTGCGTCTTCACTCTTTCCTAACAACCCTAAACATAACCCTAACCGCAACAAGAAGCTGAACCCGAGTTAGACCCGAAAAAACACGTACGGTGCCACTTTCTGCCATCAAAAATTGCTCTCAGCGGAAGCCTTTGGGTACACCTGAACTCCCTGGGGGAGCCTTTACGCAACCCCACACTCAACAGGACTCTGCGTCTTCACTCTTTCCTAACAACCCTAAACATAACCCTAACCGCAACAAGAAGCTCAACCCGAGTTAGACCCGAAAAAACACGTACGGTGCCACTTTCTGCCATCAAAAAGTGCTCTCAGCGGAAGCCTTTGGGTACACCTGAACTCCCTGGGGGAGCCTTTACGCAACCCCACACTCAACAGGACTCTGCGTCTTCACTCTTTCCTAACAACCCTAAACATAACCCTAACCGCAACAAGAAGCTGAACCCGAGTTAGACCCGAAAAAACACGTACGGTGCCACTTTCTGCCATCAAAAAGTGCTCTCAGCGGAAGCCTTTGGGTACACCTGAAATCCCTGGGGGAGCCTTTACGCAACCCCACACTCAACAGGACTCTGCGTCTTCACTCTTTCCTAACAACCCTAAACATAACCCTAACCGCAACAAGAAGCTGAACCCGAGTTAGACCCGAAAAAACACGTACGGTGCCACTTTCTGCCATCCAAAAGTGCTCTCAGCGGAAGCCTTTGGGTACACCTGAACTCCCTGGGGGAGCCTTTACGCAACCCCGCACTCAACAGGACTCTGCGTCTTCACTCTTTCCTAACAACCCTAAACATAACCCTAACCGCAACAAGAAGCTGAACCCGAGTTAGACCCGAAAAAACACGTACGGTGCCACTTTCTGCCATCAAAAATTGCTCTCAGCGGAAGCCTTTGGGTACACCTGAACTCCCTGGGGGAGCCTTTACGCAACCCCACACTCAACAGGACTCTGCGTCTTCACTCTTTCCTAACAACCCTAAACATAACCCTAACCGCAACAAGAAGCTCAACCCGAGTTAGACCCGAAAAAACACGTACGGTGCCACTTTCTGCCATCAAAAAGTGCTCTCAGCGGAAGCCTTTGGGTACACCTGAACTCCCTGGGGGAGCCTTTACGCAACCCCACACTCAACAGGACTCTGCGTCTTCACTCTTTCCTAACAACCCTAAACATAACCCTAACCGCAACAAGAAGCTCAACCCGAGTTAGACCCGAAAAAACACGTACGGTGCCACTTTCTGCCATCAAAAAGTGCTCTCAGCGGAAGCCTTTGGGTACACCTGAACTCCCTGGGGGAGCCTTTACGCAACCCCACACTCAACAGGACTCTGCGTCTTCACTCTTTCCTAACAACCCTAAACATAACCCTAACCGCAACAAGAAGCTGAACCCGAGTTAGACCCGAAAAAACACGTACGGTGCCACTTTCTGCCATCAAAAAGTGCTCTCAGCGGAAGCCTTTGGGAACACCTGAACTCCCTGGGGGAGCCTTTACACAACCCCACACTCAACAGGACTCTGCGTCTTCACTCTTTCCTAACAACCCTAAACATAAGCCTAACCGGAACAAGAAGCTCAACCCGAGTTAGACCCGAAAAAACACGTACGGTGCCACTTTCTGCCATCAAAAAGTGCTCTCAGCGGAAGCCTTTGGGTACACCTGAACTCCCTGGGGGAGCCTTTACGCAACCCCACACTCAACAGGACTCTGCGTCTTCACTCTTTCCTAACAACCCTAAACATAACCCTAACCGCAACAAGAAGCTGAACCCGAGTTAGACCCGAAAAAACACGTACGGTGCCACTTTCTGCCATCAAAAAGTGCTCTCAGCGGAAGCCTTTGGGTACACCTGAACTCCCTGGGGGAGCCTTTACGCAACCCCACACTCAACAGGACTCTGCGTCTTCAC
>NW_027663974.1:60000-75000 GCF_964034855.1 Anser brachyrhynchus | reverse complement strand
CTGAACTCCCTGGGGGAGCCTTTACGCAACCCCACACTCAACAGGACTCTGCGTCTTCACTCTTTCCTAACAACCCTAAACATAACCCTAACCGCAACAAGAAGCTCAACCCGAGTTAGACCCGAAAAAACACGTACGGTGCCACTTTCTGCCATCAAAAAGTGCTCTCAGCGGAAGCCTTTGGGTACACCTGAACTCCCTGGGGGAGCCTTTACGCAACCCCACACTCAACAGGACTCTGCGTCTTCACTCTTTCCTAACAACCCTAAACATAACCCTAACCGCAACAAGAAGCTCAACCCGAGTTAGACCCGAAAAAACACGTACGGTGCCACTTTCTGCCATCAAAAAGTGCTCTCAGCGGAAGCCTTTGGGTACACCTGAACTCCCTGGGGGAGCCTTTACGCAACCCCACACTCAACAGGACTCTGCGTCTTCACTCTTTCCTAACAACCCTAAACATAACCCTAACCGCAACAAGAAGCTGAACCCGAGTTAGACCCGAAAAAACACGTACGGTGCCACTTTCTGCCATCAAAAAGTGCTCTCAGCGGAAGCCTTTGGGTACACCTGAACTCCCTGGGGGAGCCTTTACGCAACCCCACACTCAACAGGACTCTGCGTCTTCACTCTTTCCTAACAACCCTAAACATAACCCGAACCGCAACAAGAAGCTGAACCCGAGTTAGACCCGAAAAAACACGTACGGTGCCACTTTCTGCCATCAAAAAGTGCTCTCAGCGGAAGCCTTTGGGAACACCTGAACTCCCTGGGGGAGCCTTTACGCAACCGCACACTCAACAGGACTCTGCGTCTTCACTCTTTCCTAACAACCCTAAACATAACCCTAACCGCAACAAGAAGCTGAACCCGAGTTAGACCCGAAAAAACACGTACGGTGCCACTTTCTGCCATCAAAAAGTGCTCTCAGCGGAAGCCTTTGGGTACACCTGAACTCCCTGGGGGAGCCTTTACGCAACCCCGCACTCAACAGGACTCTGCGTCTTCACTCTTTCCTAACAACCCTAAACATAACCCTAACCGCAACAAGAAGCTGAACCCGAGTTAGACCCGAAAAAACACGTACGGTGCCACTTTCTGCCATCAAAAAGTGCTCTCAGCGGAAGCCTTTGGGTACACCTGAACTCCCTGGGGGAGCCTTTACGCAACCCCACACTCAACAGGACTCTGCGTCTTCACTCTTTCCTAACAACCCTAAACATAACCCTAACAGGAACAAGAAGCTCAACCCGAGTTAGACCCGAAAAAACACGTACGGTGCATCTTTCTGCCATCAAAAAGTGCTCTCAGCGGAAGCCTTTGGGTACACCTGAACTCCCTGGGGGAGCCTTTACACAACCCCGCACTCAACAGGACTCTGCGTCTTCACTCTTTCCTAACAACCTAAACATAACCCTAACCGCAACAAGAAGCTGAACCCGAGTTAGACCCGAAAAAACACGTACGGTGCCACTTTCTGCCATCCAAAAGTGCTCTCAGCGGAAGCCTTTGGGTACACCTGAACTCCCTGGGGGAGCCTTTACGCAACCCCACACTCAACAGGACTCTGCGTCTTCACTCTTTCCTAACAACCCTAAACATAACCCTAACCGCAACAAGAAGCTGAACCCGAGTTAGACCCGAAAAAACACGTACGGTGCCACTTTCTGCCATCAAAAAGTGCTCTCAGCGGAAGCCTTTGGGTACACCTGAACTCCCTGGGGGAGCCTTTACGCAACCCCACACTCAACAGGACTCTGCGTCTTCACTCTTTCCTAACAACCCTAAACATAACCCTAACCGCAACAAGAAGCTCAACCCGAGTTAGACCCGAAAAAACACGTACGGTGCCACTTTCTGCCATCAAAAAGTGCTCTGAGCGGAAGCCTTTGGGTACACCTGAACTCCCTGGGGGAGCCTTTACGCAACCCCACACTCAACAGGACTCTGCGTCTTCACTCTTTCCTAACAACCCTAAACATAACCCTAACCGCAACAAGAAGCTGAACCCGAGTTAGACCCGAAAAAACACGTACGGTGCCACTTTCTGCCATCAAAAAGTGCTCTCAGCGGAAGCCTTTGGGTACACCTGAACTCCCTGGGGGAGCCTTTACGCAACCCCACACTCAACAGGACTCTGCGTCTTCACTCTTTCCTAACAACCCTGAACATAACCCTAACCGCAACAAGAAGCTGAACCCGAGTTAGACCCGAAAAAACACGTACGGTGCCACTTTCTGCCATCAAAAAGTGCTCTCAGCGGAAGCCTTTGGGTACACCTGAACTCCCTGGGGGAGCCTTTACGCAACCCCACACTCAACAGGACTCTGCGTCTTCACTCTTTCCTAACAACCCTAAACATAACCCTAACCGCAACAAGAAGCTGAACCCGAGTTAGACCCGAAAAAACACGTACGGTGCCACTTTCTGCCATCAAAAAGTGCTCTCAGCGGAAGCCTTTGGGTACACCTGAACTCCCTGGGGGAGTCTTTACGCAACCCCACACTCAACAGGACTCTGCGTCTTCACTCTTTCCTAATAACCCTAAACATAACCCTAACCGCAACAAGAAGCTGAACCCGAGTTAGACCCGAAAAAACACGTACGGTGCCACTTTCTGCCATCAAAAAGTGCTCTCAGCGGAAGCCTTTGGGTACACCTGAACTCCCTGGGGGAGCCTTTACGCAACCCCACACTCAACAGGACTCTGCGCCTTCACTCTTTCCTAACAACCCTAAACATAACCCTAACCGCAACAAGAAGCTGAACCCGAGTTAGACCCGAAAAAACACGTACGGTGCCACTTTCTGCCATCAAAAAGTGCTCTCAGCGGAAGCCTTTGGGTACACCTGAACTCCCTGGCGGAGCCTTTACGCAACCCCACACTCAACAGGACTCTGCGTCTTCACTCTTTCCTAACAACCCTAAACATAACCCTAACCGCAACAAGAAGCTCAACCCGAGTTAGACCCGAAAAAACACGTACGGTGCCACTTTCTGCCATCCAAAAGTGCTCTCAGCGGAAGCCTTTGGGTACACCTGAACTCCCTGGGGGAGCCTTTACGCAACCCCACACTCAACAGGACTCTGCGTCTTCACTCTTTCCTAACAACCCTAAACATAACCCTAACCGCAACAAGAAGCTGAACCCGAGTTAGACCCGAAAAAACACGTACGGTGCCACTTTCTGCCATCAAAAAGTGCTCTCAGCGGAAGCCTTTGGGTACACCTGAACTCCCTGGGGGAGCCTTTACGCAACCCCACACTCAACAGGACTCTGAGTCTTCACTCTTTCCTAACAACCCTAAACATAACCCTAACCGCAACAAGAAGCTGAACCCGAGTTAGACCCGAAAAAACACGTACGGTGCCACTTTCTGCCATCAAAAAGTGCTCTCAGCGGAAGCCTTTTGGTACACCTGAACTCCCTGGGGGAGCCTTTACGCAACCCCACACTAAACAGGACTCTGCGTCTTCGCTCTTTCCTAACAACCCTAAACATAACCCTAACCGCAACAAGAAGCTGAACCCGAGTTAGACCCGAAAAAACACGTACGGTGCCACTTTCTGCCATCAAAAAGTGCTCTCAGCGGAAGCCTTTGGGTACACCTGAACTCCCTGGGGGAGCCTTTACGCAACCCCACACTCAACAGGACTCTGCGTCTTCACTCTTTCCTAACAACCCTAAACATAACCCTAACCGCAACAAGAAGCTGAACCCGAGTTAGACCCGAAAAAACACGTACGGTGCCACTTTCTGCCATCAAAAAGTGCTCTCAGCGGAAGCCTTTGGGTACACCTGAACTCCCTGGGGGAGCCTTTACGCAACCTCACACTCAACAGGACTCTGCGTCTTCACTCTTTCCTAACAACCCTAAACATAACCCTAACCGCAACAAGAAGCTGAACCCGAGTTAGACCCGAAAAAACACGTACGGTGCCACTTTCTGCCATCAAAAAGTGCTCTCAGCGGAAGCCTTTGGGTACACCTGAACTCCCTGGGGGAGCCTTTACGCAACCCCGCACTCAACAGGACTCTGCGTCTTCACTCTTTCCTAACAACCCTAAACATAACCCTAACCGCAACAAGAAGCTGAACCCGAGTTAGACCCGAAAAAACACGTACGGTGCCACTTTCTGCCATCCAAAAGTGCTCTCAGCGGAAGCCTTTGGGTACACCTGAACTCCCTGGGGGAGCCTTTACGCAACCCCACACTCAACAGGACTCTGCGTCTTCACTCTTTCCTAACAACCCTAAACATAACCCTAACAGGAACAAAAAGCTCAACCCGAGTTAGACCCGAAAAAACACGTACGGTGCATCTTTCTGCCATCAAAAAGTGCTCTCAGAGGAATCCTTTGGGTACACCTGAACTCCCTGGGGGAGCCTTTACGCAACCCCACACTCAACAGGACTCTGCGTCTTCACTCTTTCCTAACAACCCTAAACATAACCCTAACCGCAACAAGAAGCTGAACCCGAGTTACACCCGAAAAAACACGTACGGTGCCACTTTCTGCCATCAAAAAGTGCTCTCAGCGGAAGCCTTTGGGTACACCTGAACTCCCTGGGGGAGCCTTTACGCAACCCCACACTCAACAGGACTCTGCGTCTTCACTCTTTCCTAACAACCCTAAACATAACCCTAACCGCAACAAGAAGCTCAACCCGAGTTAGACCCGAAAAAACACGTACGGTGCCACTTTCTGCCATCAAAAAGTGCTCTCAGCGGAAGCCTTTGGGTACACCTGAACTCCCTGGGGGAGCCTTTACGCAACCCCACACTCAACAGGACTCTGCGTCTTCACTCTTTCCTAACAACCCTAAACATAACCCTAACCGCAACAAGAAGCTGAACCCGAGTTAGACCCGAAAAAACACGTACGGTGCCACTTTCTGCCATCAAAAAGTGCTCTCAGCGGAAGCCTTTGGGTACACCTGAACTCCCTGGGGGAGCCTTTACGCAACCCCACACTCAACAGGACTCTGCGTCTTCACTCTTTCCTAACAACCCTAAACATAACCCTAACCGCAACAAGAAGCTGAACCCGAGTTAGACCCGAAAAAACACGTACGGTGCCACTTTCTGCCATCAAAAAGTGCTCTCAGCGGAAGCCTTTGGGTACACCTGAACTCCCTGGGGGAGCCTTTACGCAACCCCACACTCAACAGGACTCTGCGTCTTCACTCTTTCCTAACAACCCTAAACATAACCCTAACCGCAACAAGAAGCTGAACCCGAGTTAGACCCGAAAAAACACGTACGGTGCCACTTTCTGCCATCAAAAAGTGCTCTCAGCGGAAGCCTTTGGGTACACCTGAACTCCCTGGGGGAGCCTTTACGCAACCCCACACTCAACAGGACTCTGCGTCTTCACTCTTTCCTAACAACCCTAAACATAACCCTAACCGCAACAAGAAGCTCAACCCGAGTTAGACCCGAAAAAAACACGTACGGTGCCACTTTCTGCCATCAAAAAGTGCTCTCAGCGGAAGCCTTTGGGTACACCTGAACTCCCTGGGGGAGCCTTTACGCAACCCCGCACTCAACAGGACTCTGCGTCTTCACTCTTTCCTAACAACCCTAAACATAACCCTAACCGCAACAAGAAGCTGAACCCGAGTTAGACCCGAAAAAACACGTACGGTGCCACTTTCTGCCATCAAAAGTGCTCTCAGCGGAAGCCTTTGGGTACACCTGAACTCCCTGGGGGAGCCTTTACGCAACCCCACACTCAACAGGACTCTGCGTCTTCACTCTTTCCTAACAACCCTAAACATAACCCTAACCGCAACAAGAAGCTCAACCCGAGTTAGACCCGAAAAAACACGTACGGTGCCACTTTCTGCCATCAAAAAGTGCTCTCAGCGGAAGCCTTTGGGTACACCTGAACTCCCTGGGGGAGCCTTTACGCAACCCCACACTCAACAGGACTCTGCGTCTTCACTCTTTCCTAACAACCCTAAACATAACCCTAACCGCAACAAGAAGCTCAACCCGAGTTAGACCCGAAAAAACATGTACGGTGCCACTTTCTGCCATCAAAAAGTGCTCTCAGCGGAAGCCTTTGGGTACACCTGAACTCCCTGGGGGAGCCTTTACGCAACCCCACACTCAACAGGACTCTGCGTCTTCACTCTTTCCTAACAACCCTAAACATAACCCTAACCGCAACAAGAAGCTCAACCCGAGTTAGACCCGAAAAAACACGTACGGTGCCACTTTCTGCCATCAAAAAGTGCTCTCAGCGGAAGCCTTTGGGTACACTTGAACTCCCTGGGGGAGCCTTTACGCAACCCCACACTCAACAGGACTCTGCGTCTTCACTCTTTCCTAACAACCCTAAACATAAGCCTAACCGCAACAAGAAGCTGAACCCGAGTTAGACCCGAAAAAACACGTACGGTGCCACTTTCTGCCATCAAAAAGTGCTCTCAGCGGAAGCCTTTGGGTACACCTGAACTCCCTGGGGGAGCCTTTACGCAACCCCACACTCAACAGGACTCTGCGTCTTCACTCTTTCCTAACAACCCTAAACATAACCCTAACCGCAACAAGAAGCTGAACCCGAGTTAGACCCGAAAAAACACGTACGGTGCCACTTTCTGCCATCAAAAAGTGCTCTCAGCGGAAGCCTTTGGGTACACCTGAACTCCCTGGGGGAGCCTTTACGCAACCCCACACTCAACAGGACTCTGCGTCTTCACTCTTTCCTAACAACCCTAAACATAACCCTAACCGCAACAAGAAGCTGAACCCGAGTTAGACCCGAAAAAACACGTACGGTGCCACTTTCTGCCATCAAAAAGTGCTCTCAGCGGAAGCCTTTGGGTACACCTGAACTCCCTGGGGGAGCCTTTACGCAACCCCACACTCAACAGGACTCTGCGTCTTCACTCTTTCCTAACAACCCTAAACATAACCCTAACCGCAACAAGAAGCTGAACCCGAGTTAGACCCGAAAAAACACGTACGGTGCCACTTTCTGCCATCAAAAAGTGCTCTCAGCGGAAGCCTTTGGGTACACCTGAACTCCCTGGGGGAGCCTTTACGCAACCCCACACTCAACAGGACTCTGCGTCTTCACTCTTTCCTAACAACCCTAAACATAACCCTAACCGCAACAAGAAGCTGAACCCGAGTTAGACCCGAAAAAACACGTACGGTGCCACTTTCTGCCATCAAAAAGTGCTCTCAGCGGAAGCCTTTGGGTACACCTGAACTCCCTGGGGGAGCCTTTACGCAACCCCACACTCAACAGGACTCTGCGTCTTCACTCTTTCCTAACAACCCTAAACATAACCCTAACCGCAACAAGAAGCTGAACCCGAGTTAGACCCGAAAAAACACGTTACGGTGCCACTTTCTGCCATCAAAAAGTGCTCTCAGCGGAAGCCTTTGGGTACACCTGAACTCCCTGGGGGAGCCTTTACGCAACCCCACACTCAACAGGACTCTGCGTCTTCACTCTTTCCTAACAACCCTAAACATAACCCTAACCGCAACAAGAAGCTGAACCCGAGTTAGACCCGAAAAAACACGTACGGTGCCACTTTCTGCCATCAAAAAGTGCTCTCAGCGGAAGCCTTTGGGTACACCTGAACTCCCTGGGGAGCCTTTACGCAACCCCACACTCAACAGGACTCTGCGTCTTCACTCTTTCCTAACAACCCTAAACATAACCCTAACCGCAACAAGAAGCTGAACCCGAGTTAGACCCGAAAAAACACGTACGGTGCCACTTTCTGCCATCAAAAAGTGCTCTCAGCGGAAGCCTTTGGGTACACCTGAACTCCCTGGGGGAGCCTTTACGCAACCCCACACTCAACAGGGACTCTGCGTCTTCACTCTTTCCTAACAACCCTAAACATAACCCTAACCGCAACAAGAAGCTGAACCCGAGTTAGACCCGAAAAAACACGTACGGTGCCACTTTCTGCCATCAAAAAGTGCTCTCAGCGGAAGCCTTTGGGTACACCTGAACTCCCTGGGGGAGCCTTTACGCAACCCCACACTCAACAGGACTCTGCGTCTTCACTCTTTCCTAACAATCCTAAACGTAACCCTAACCGCAACAAGAAGCTGAACCCGAGTTAGACCCGAAAAAACACGTACGGTGCCACTTTCTGCCATCAAAAAGTGCTCTCAGCGGAAGCCTTTGGGTACACCTGAACTCCCTGGGGGAGCCTTTACGCAACCCCACACTCAACAGGACTCTGCGTCTTCACTCTTTCCTAACAACCCTAAACATAACCCTAACCGCAACAAGAAGCTGAACCCGAGTTAGACCCGAAAAAACACGTACGGTGCCACTTTCTGCCATCAAAAAGTGCTCTCAGCGGAAGCCTTTGGGTACACCTGAACTCCCTGGGGAGCCTTTACGCAACCCCACACTCAACAGGACTCTGCGTCTTCACTCTTTCCTAACAACCCTAAACATAACCCTAACCGCAACAAGAAGCTGAACCCGAGTTAGACCCGAAAAAACACGTACGGTGCCACTTTCTGCCATCAAAAAGTGCTCTCAGCGGAAGCCTTTGGGTACACCTGAACTCCCTGGGGGAGTCTTTACGCAACCCCACACTCAACAGGACTCTGCGTCTTCACTCTTTCCTAACAACCCTAAACATAACCCTAACCGCAACAAGAAGCTGAACCCGAGTTAGACCCGAAAAAACACGTACGGTGCCACTTTCTGCCATCAAAAAGTGCTCTCAGCGGAAGCCTTTGGGTACACCTGAACTCCCTGGGGGAGCCTTTACGCAACCCCACACTCAACAGGACTCTGCGTCTTCACTCTTTCCTAACAACCCTAAACATAACCCTAACCGCAACAAGAAGCTGAACCCGAGTTAGACCCGAAAAAACACGGACGGTGCCACTTTCTGCCATCAAAAAGTGCTCTCAGCGGAAGCCTTTGGGTACACCTGAACTCCCTGGGGGAGCCTTTACGCAACCCCACACTCAACAGGACTCTGCGTCTTCACTCTTTCCTAACAACCCTAAACATAACCCTAACCGCAACAAGAAGCTGAACCCGAGTTAGACCCGAAAAAAACACGTACGGTGCCACTTTCTGCCATCAAAAAGTGCTCTCAGCGGAAGCCTTTGGGTACACCTGAACTCCCTGGGGGAGCCTTTACGCAACCCCACACTCAACAGGACTCTGCGTCTTCACTCTTTCCTAACAACCCTAAACATAACCCTAACCGCAACAAGAAGCTGAACCCGAGTTAGACCCGAAAAAACACGTACGGTGCCACTTTCTGCCATCAAAAAGTGCTCTCAACGGAAGCCTTTGGGTACACCTGAACTCCCTGGGGGAGCCTTTACGCAACCCCACACTCAACAGGACTCTGCGTCTTCACTCTTTCCTAACAACCCTAAACATAACCCTAACCGCAACAAGAAGCTGAACCCGAGTTAGACCCGAAAAAAACACGTACGGTGCCACTTTCTGCCATCAAAAAGTGCTCTCAGCGGAAGCCTTTGGGTACACCTGAACTCCCTGGGGGAGCCTTTACGCAACCCCACACTCAACAGGACTCTGCGTCTTCACTCTTTCCTAACAACCCTAAACATAACCCTAACCGCAACAAGAAGCTGAACCCGAGTTAGACCCGAAAAAACACGTACGGTGCCACTTTCTGCCATCAAAAAGTGCTCTCAGCGGAAGCCTTTGGGTACACCTGAACTCCCTGGGGGAGCCTTTACGCAACCCCACACTCAACAGGACTCTGCGTCTTCACTCTTTCCTAACAACCCTAAACATAACCCTAACCGCAACAAGAAGCTCAACCCGAGTTAGACCCGAAAAAACACGTACGGTGCCACTTTCTGCCATCAAAAAGTGCTCTCAGCGGAAGCCTTTGGGTACACCTGAACTCCCTGGGGGAGCCTTTACGCAACCCCGCACTCAACAGGACTCTGCGTCTTCACTCTTTCCTAACAACCCTAAACATAACCCTAACCGCAACAAGAAGCTGAACCCGAGTTAGACCCGAAAAAACACGTACGGTGCCACTTTCTGCCATCAAAAAGTGCTCTCAGCGGAAGCCTTTGGGTACACCTGAACTCCCTGGGGGAGCCTTTACGCAACCCCACACTCAACAGGACTCTGCGTCTTCACTCTTTCCTAACAACCCTAAACATAACCCTAACCGCAACAAGAAGCTCAACCCGAGTTAGACCCGAAAAAACACGTACGGTGCCACTTTCTGCCATCAAAAAGTGCTCTCAGCGGAAGCCTTTGGGTACACCTGAACTCCCTGGGGGAGCCTTTACGCAACCCCACACTCAACAGGACTCTGCGTCTTCACTCTTTCCTAACAACCCTAAACATAACCCTAACCGCAACAAGAAGCTCAACCCGAGTTAGACCCGAAAAAACATGTACGGTGCCACTTTCTGCCATCAAAAAGTGCTCTCAGCGGAAGCCTTTGGGTACACCTGAACTCCCTGGGGGAGCCTTTACGCAACCCCACACTCAACAGGACTCTGCGTCTTCACTCTTTCCTAACAACCCTAAACATAACCCTAACCGCAACAAGAAGCTCAACCCGAGTTAGACCCGAAAAAACACGTACGGTGCCACTTTCTGCCATCAAAAAGTGCTCTCAGCGGAAGCCTTTGGGTACACTTGAACTCCCTGGGGGAGCCTTTACGCAACCCCACACTCAACAGGACTCTGCGTCTTCACTCTTTCCTAACAACCCTAAACATAAGCCTAACCGCAACAAGAAGCTGAACCCGAGTTAGACCCGAAAAAACACGTACGGTGCCACTTTCTGCCATCAAAAAGTGCTCTCAGCGGAAGCCTTTGGGTACACCTGAACTCCCTGGGGGAGCCTTTACGCAACCCCACACTCAACAGGACTCTGCGTCTTCACTCTTTCCTAACAACCCTAAACATAACCCTAACCGCAACAAGAAGCTGAACCCGAGTTAGACCCGAAAAAACACGTACGGTGCCACTTTCTGCCATCAAAAAGTGCTCTCAGCGGAAGCCTTTGGGTACACCTGAACTCCCTGGGGGAGCCTTTACGCAACCCCACACTCAACAGGACTCTGCGTCTTCACTCTTTCCTAACAACCCTAAACATAACCCTAACCGCAACAAGAAGCTGAACCCGAGTTAGACCCGAAAAAACACGTACGGTGCCACTTTCTGCCATCAAAAAGTGCTCTCAGCGGAAGCCTTTGGGTACACCTGAACTCCCTGGGGGAGTCTTTACGCAACCCCACACTCAACAGGACTCTGCGTCTTCACTCTTTCCTAACAACCCTAAACATAACCCTAACCGCAACAAGAAGCTGAACCCGAGTTAGACCCGAAAAAACACGTACGGTGCCACTTTCTGCCATCAAAAAGTGCTCTCAGCGGAAGCCTTTGGGTACACCTGAACTCCCTGGGGGAGCCTTTACGCAACCCCACACTCAACAGGACTCTGTGTCTTCACTCTTTCCTAACAACCCTAAACATAACCCTAACCGCAACAAGAAGCTGAACCCGAGTTAGACCCGAAAAAACACGTACGGTGCCACTTTCTGCCATCAAAAAGTGCTCTCAGCGGAAGCCTTTGGGTACACCTGAACTCCCTGGGGGAGCCTTTACGCAACCCCACACTCAACAGGACTCTGCGTCTTCACTCTTTCCTAACAACCCTAAACATAACCCTAACCGCAACAAGAAGCTGAACCCGAGTTAGACCCGAAAAAACACGTACGGTGCCACTTTCTGCCATCAAAAAGTGCTCTCAGCGGAAGCCTTTGGGTACACCTGAACTCCCTGGGGGAGCCTTTACGCAACCCCACACTCAACAGGACTCTGCGTCTTCACTCTTTCCTAACAACCCTAAACATAACCCTAACCGCAACAAGAAGCTGAACCCGAGTTAGACCCGAAAAAACACGTACGGTGCCACTTTCTGCCATCAAAAAGTGCTCTCAGCGGAAGCCTTTGGGTACACCTGAACTCCCTGGGGGAGCCTTTACGCAACCCCACACTCAACAGGACTCTGCGTCTTCACTCTTTCCTAACAATCCTAAACGTAACCCTAACCGCAACAAGAAGCTGAACCCGAGTTAGACCCGAAAAAACACGTACGGTGCCACTTTCTGCCATCAAAAAGTGCTCTCAGCGGAAGCCTTTGGGTACACCTGAACTCCCTGGGGGAGCCTTTACGCAACCCCACACTCAACAGGACTCTGCGTCTTCACTCTTTCCTAACAACCCTAAACATAACCCTAACCGCAACAAGAAGCTGAACCCGAGTTAGACCCGAAAAAACACGTACGGTGCCACTTTCTGCCATCAAAAAGTGCTCTCAGCGGAAGCCTTTGGGTACACCTGAACTCCCTGGGGGAGCCTTTACGCAACCCCACACTCAACAGGACTCTGCGTCTTCACTCTTTCCTAACAACCCTAAACATAACCCTAACCGCAACAAGAAGCTGAACCCGAGTTAGACCCGAAAAAACACGTACGGTGCCACTTTCTGCCATCAAAAAGTGCTCTCAGCGGAAGCCTTTGGGTACACCTGAACTCCCTGGGGGAGTCTTTACGCAACCCCACACTCAACAGGACTCTGCGTCTTCACTCTTTCCTAACAACCCTAAACATAACCCTAACCGCAACAAGAAGCTGAACCCGAGTTAGACCCGAAAAAACACGTACGGTGCCACTTTCTGCCATCAAAAAGTGCTCTCAGCGGAAGCCTTTGGGTACACCTGAACTCCCTGGGGGAGCCTTTACGCAACCCCACACTCAACAGGACTCTGCGTCTTCACTCTTTCCTAACAACCCTAAACATAACCCTAACCGCAACAAGAAGCTCAACCCGAGTTAGACCCGAAAAAACACGGACGGTGCCACTTTCTGCCATCAAAAAGTGCTCTCAGCGGAAGCCTTTGGGTACACCTGAACTCCCTGGGGGAGCCTTTACGCAACCCCACACTCAACAGGACTCTGCGTCTTCACTCTTTCCTAACAACCCTAAACATAACCCTAACCGCAACAAGAAGCTGAACCCGAGTTAGACCCGAAAAAACACGTACGGTGCCACTTTCTGCCATCAAAAAGTGCTCTCAGCGGAAGCCTTTGGGTACACCTGAACTCCCTGGGGGAGCCTTTACGCAACCCCACACTCAACAGGACTCTGCGTCTTCACTCTTTCCTAACAACCCTAAACATAACCCTAACCGCAACAAGAAGCTGAACCCGAGTTAGACCCGAAAAAACACGTACGGTGCCACTTTCTGCCATCAAAAAGTGCTCTCAACGGAAGCCTTTGGGTACACCTGAACTCCCTGGGGGAGCCTTTACGCAACCCCACACTCAACAGGACTCTGCGTCTTCACTCTTTCCTAACAACCCTAAACATAACCCTAACCGCAACAAGAAGCTGAACCCGAGTTAGACCCGAAAAAACACGTACGGTGCCACTTTCTGCCATCAAAAAGTGCTCTCAGCGGAAGCCTTTGGGTACACCTGAACTCCCTGGGGGAGCCTTTACGCAACCCCACACTCAACAGGACTCTGCGTCTTCACTCTTTCCTAACAACCCTAAACATAACCCTAACCGCAACAAGAAGCTGAACCCGAGTTAGACCCGAAAAAACACGTACGGTGCCACTTTCTGCCATCAAAAAGTGCTCTCAGCGGAAGCCTTTGGGTACACCTGAACTCCCTGGGGGAGCCTTTACACAACCCCACACTCAACAGGACTCTGCGTCTTCACTCTTTCCTAACAACCCTAAACATAACCCTAACCGCAACAAGAAGCTGAACCCGAGTTAGACCCGAAAAAACACGTACGGTGCCACTTTCTGCCATCAAAAAGTGCTCTCAGCGGAAGCCTTTGGGTACACCTGAACTCCCTGGGGGAGCCTTTACGCAACCCCACACTCAACAGGACTCTGCGTCTTCACTCTTTCCTAACAACCCTAAACATAACCCTAACCGCAACAAGAAGCTGAACCCGAGTTAGACCCGAAAAAACACGTACGGTGCCACTTTCTGCCATCAAAAAGTGCTCTCAGCGGAAGCCTTTGGGTACACCTGAACTCCCTGGGGGAGCCTTTACGCAACCCCACACTCAACAGGACTCTGCGTCTTCACTCTTTCCTAACAACCCTAAACATAACCCTAACCGCAACAAGAAGCTGAACCCGAGTTAGACCCGAAAAAACACGTACGGTGCCACTTTCTGCCATCAAAAAGTGCTCTCAGCGGAAGCCTTTGGGTACACCTGAACTCCCTGGGGGAGCCTTTACGCAACCCCACACTCAACAGGACTCTGCGTCTTCACTCTTTCCTAACAACCCTAAACATAACCCTAACCGCAACAAGAAGCTCAACCCGAGTTAGACCCGAAAAAACATGTACGGTGCCACTTTCTGCCATCAAAAAGTGCTCTCAGCGGAAGCCTTTGGGTACACCTGAACTCCCTGGGGGAGCCTTTACGCAACGCCACACTCAACAGGACTCTGCGTCTTCACTCTTTCCTAACAACCCTAAACATAACCCTAACCGCAACAAGAAGCTGAACCCGAGTTAGACCCGAAAAAACACGTACGGTGCCACTTTCTGCCATCAAAAAGTGCTCTCAGCGGAAGCCTTTGGGTACACCTGAACTCCCTGGGGGAGCCTTTACGCAACCCCACACTCAACAGGACTCTGCGTCTTCACTCTTTCCTAACAACCCTAAACATAAGCCTAACCGCAACAAGAAGCTGAACCCGAGTTAGACCCGAAAAAACACGTACGGTGCCACTTTCTGCCATCAAAAAGTGCTCTCAGCGGAAGCCTTTGGGTACACCTGAACTCCCTGGCGGAGCCTTTACGCAACCCCACACTCAACAGGACTCTGCGTCTTCACTCTTTCCTAACAACCCTAAACATAACCCTAACCGCAACAAGAAGCTGAACCCGAGTTAGACCCGAAAAAACACGTACGGTGCCACTTTCTGCCATCAAAAAGTGCTCTCAGCGGAAGCC
>NW_027663974.1:42500-55000 GCF_964034855.1 Anser brachyrhynchus | reverse complement strand
TCAAAAAGTGCTCTCAGCGGAAGCCTTTGGGTACACTTGAACTCCCTGGGGGAGCCTTTACGCAACCCCACACTCAACAGGACTCTGCGTCTTCACTCTTTCCTAACAACCCTAAACATAACCCTAACCGCAACAAGAAGCTGAACCCGAGTTAGACCCGAAAAAACACGTACGGTGCCACTTTCTGCCATCAAAAAGTGCTCTCAGCGGAAGCCTTTGGGTACACCTGAACTCCCTGGGGGAGCCTTTACGCAACCCCACACTCAACAGGACTCTGCGTCTTCACTCTTTCCTAACAACCCTAAACATAACCCTAACCGCAACAAGAAGCTCAACCCGAGTTAGACCCGAAAAAACACGTACGGTGCCACTTTCTGCCATCAAAAAGTGCTCTCAGCGGAAGCCTTTGGGTACACCTGAACTCCCTGGGGGAGCCTTTACGCAACCCCACACTCAACAGGACTCTGCGTCTTCACTCTTTCCTAACAACCCTAAACATAACCCTAACCGCAACAAGAAGCTGAACCCGAGTTAGACCCGAAAAAACACGTACGGTGCCACTTTCTGCCATCAAAAAGTGCTCTCAGCGGAAGCCTTTGGGTACACCTGAACTCCCTGGGGGAGCCTTTACGCAACCCCACACTCAACAGGACTCTGCGTCTTCACTCTTTCCTAACAACCCTAAACATAACCCTAACCGCAACAAGAAGCTGAACCCGAGTTAGACCCGAAAAAACACGTACGGTGCCACTTTCTGCCATCAAAAAGTGCTCTCAGCGGAAGCCTTTGGGTACACCTGAACTCCCTGGGGGAGCCTTTACGCAACCCCACACTCAACAGGACTCTGCGTCTTCACTCTTTCCTAACAACCCTAAACATAACCCTAACCGCAACAAGAAGCTGAACCCGAGTTAGACCCGAAAAAACACGTACGGTGCCACTTTCTGCCATCAAAAAGTGCTCTCAGCGGAAGCCTTTGGGTACACCTGAACTCCCTGGGGGAGCCTTTACGCAACCCCACACTCAACAGGACTCTGCGTCTTCACTCTTTCCTAACAACCCTAAACATAACCCTAACCGCAACAAGAAGCTGAACCCGAGTTAGACCCGAAAAAACACGTACGGTGCCACTTTCTGCCATCAAAAAGTGCTCTCAGCGGAAGCCTTTGGGTACACCTGAACTCCCTGGGGGAGCCTTTACGCAACCCCACACTCAACAGGACTCTGCGTCTTCACTCTTTCCTAACAACCCTAAACATAACCCTAACCGCAACAAGAAGCTCAACCCGAGTTAGACCCGAAAAAACACGTACGGTGCCACTTTCTGCCATCAAAAAGTGCTCTCAGCGGAAGCCTTTGGGTACACCTGAACTCCCTGGGGGAGCCTTTACGCAACCCCACACTCAACAGGACTCTGCGTCTTCACTCTTTCCTAACAACCCTAAACATAACCCTAACCGCAACAAGAAGCTGAACCCGAGTTAGACCCGAAAAAACACGTACGGTGCCACTTTCTGCCATCAAAAAGTGCTCTCAGCGGAAGCCTTTGGGTACACCTGAACTCCCTGGGGGAGCCTTTACGCAACCCCACACTCAACAGGACTCTGCGTCTTCACTCTTTCCTAACAACCCTAAACATAACCCTAACCGCAACAAAAAGCTGAACCCGAGTTAGACCCGAAAAAACACGTACGGTGCCACTTTCTGCCATCAAAAAGTGCTCTCAGCGGAAGCCTTTGGGTACACCTGAACTCCCTGGGGGAGCCTTTACGCAACCCCACACTCAACAGGACTCTGCGTCTTCACTCTTTCCTAACAACCCTAAACATAACCCTAACCGCAACAAGAAGCTCAACCCGAGTTAGACCCGAAAAAACACGTACGGTGCCACTTTCTGCCATCAAAAAGTGCTCTCAGCGGAAGCCTTTGGGTACACCTGAACTCCCTGGGGGAGCCTTTACGCAACCCCACACTCAACAGGACTCTGCGTCTTCACTCTTTCCTAACAACCCTAAACATAACCCTAACCGCAACAAGAAGCTGAACCCGAGTTAGACCCGAAAAAACACGTACGGTGCCACTTTCTGCCATCAAAAAGTGCTCTCAGTGGAAGCCTTTGGGTACACCTGAACTCCCTGGGGGAGCCTTTACGCAACCCCACACTCAACAGGACTCTGCGTCTTCACTCTTTCCTAACAACCCTGAACATAACCCTAACCGCAACAAGAAGCTGAACCCGAGTTAGACCCGAAAAAACACGTACGGTGCCACTTTCTGCCATCAAAAAGTGCTCTCAGCGGAAGCCTTTGGGTACACCTGAACTCCCTGGGGGAGCCTTTACGCAACCCCACACTCAACAGGACTCTGCGTCTTCACTCTTTCCTAACAACCCTAAACATAACCCTAACCGCAACAAGAAGCTGAACCCGAGTTAGACCCGAAAAAACACGTACGGTGCCACTTTCTGCCATCAAAAAGTGCTCTCAGCGGAAGCCTTTGGGTACACCTGAACTCCCTGGGGGAGCCTTTACGCAACCCCACACTCAACAGGACTCTGCGTCTTCACTCTTTCCTAACAACCCTAAACATAACCCTAACCGCAACAAGAAGCTGAACCCGAGTTAGACCCGAAAAAACACGTACGGTGCCACTTTCTGCCATCAAAAAGTGCTCTCAGCGGAAGCCTTTGGGTACACCTGAACTCCCTGGGGGAGCCTTTACGCAACCCCACACTCAACAGGACTCTGCGTCTTCACTCTTTCCTAACAACCCTAAACATAACCCTAACCGCAACAAGAAGCTGAACCCGAGTTAGACCCGAAAAAACACGTACGGTGCCACTTTCTGCCATCAAAAAGTGCTCTCAGCGGAAGCCTTTGGGTACACCTGAACTCCCTGGGGGAGCCTTTACGCAACCCCACACTCAACAGGACTCTGCGTCTTCACTCTTTCCTAACAACCCTAAACATAACCCTAACCGCAACAAGAAGCTGAACCCGAGTTAGACCCGAAAAAACACGTACGGTGCCACTTTCTGCCATCAAAAAGTGCTCTCAGCGGAAGCCTTTGGGTACACCTGAACTCCCTGGGGGAGCCTTTACGCAACCCCACACTCAACAGGACTCTGCGTCTTCACTCTTTCCTAACAACCCTAAACATAACCCTAACCGCAACAAGAAGCTGAACCCGAGTTAGACCCGAAAAAACACGTACGGTGCCACTTTCTGCCATCAAAAAGTGCTCTCAGCGGAAGCCTTTGGGTACACCTGAACTCCCTGGGGGAGCCTTTACGCAACCCCACACTCAACAGGACTCTGCGTCTTCACTCTTTCCTAACAACCCTAAACATAACCCTAACCGCAACAAGAAGCTGAACCCGAGTTAGACCCGAAAAAACACGTACGGTGCCACTTTCTGCCATCAAAAAGTGCTCTCAGCGGAAGCCTTTGGGTACACCTGAACTCCCTGGGGGAGCCTTTACGCAACCCCACACTCAACAGGACTCTGCGTCTTCACTCTTTCCTAACAACCCTAAACATAACCCTAACCGCAACAAGAAGCTGAACCCGAGTTAGACCCGAAAAAACACGTACGGTGCCACTTTCTGCCATCAAAAAGTGCTCTCAGCGGAAGCCTTTGGGTACACCTGAACTCCCTGGGGGAGCCTTTACGCAACCCCACACTCAACAGGACTCTGCGTCTTCACTCTTTCCTAACAACCCTAAACATAACCCTAACCGCAACAAAAAGCTGAACCCGAGTTAGACCCGAAAAAACACGTACGGTGCCACTTTCTGCCATCAAAAAGTGCTCTCAGCGGAAGCCTTTGGGTACACCTGAACTCCCTGGGGGAGCCTTTACGCAACCCCACACTCAACAGGACTCTGCGTCTTCACTCTTTCCTAACAACCCTAAACATAACCCTAACCGCAACAAGAAGCTCAACCCGAGTTAGACCCGAAAAAACACGTACGGTGCCACTTTCTGCCATCAAAAAGTGCTCTCAGCGGAAGCCTTTGGGTACACCTGAACTCCCTGGGGGAGCCTTTACGCAACCCCACACTCAACAGGACTCTGCGTCTTCACTCTTTCCTAACAACCCTAAACATAACCCTAACCGCAACAAGAAGATCAACCCGAGTTAGACCCGAAAAAACACGTACGGTGCCACTTTCTGCCATCAAAAAGTGCTCTCAGTGGAAGCCTTTGGGTACACCTGAACTCCCTGGGGGAGCCTTTACGCAACCCCACACTCAACAGGACTCTGCGTCTTCACTCTTTCCTAACAACCCTGAACATAACCCTAACCGCAACAAGAAGCTGAACCCGAGTTAGACCCGAAAAAACACGTACGGTGCCACTTTCTGCCATCAAAAAGTGCTCTCAGCGGAAGCCTTTGGGTACACCTGAACTCCCTGGGGGAGCCTTTACGCAACCCCACACTCAACAGGACTCTGCGTCTTCACTCTTTCCTAACAACCCTAAACATAACCCTAACCGCAACAAGAAGCTGAACCCGAGTTAGACCCGAAAAAACACGTACGGTGCCACTTTCTGCCATCCAAAAGTGCTCTCAGCGGAAGCCTTTGGGTACACCTGAACTCCCTGGGGGAGCCTTTACGCAACCCCACACTCAACAGGACTCTGCGTCTTCACTCTTTCCTAACAACCCTAAACATAACCCTAACCACAACAAGAAGCTGAACCCGAGTTAGACCCGAAAAAACACGTACGGTGCCACTTTCTGCCATCAAAAAGTGCTCTCAGCGGAAGCCTTTGGGTACACCTGAACTCCCTGGGGGAGCCTTTACGCAACCCCACACTCAACAGGACTCTGCGTCTTCACTCTTTCCTAACAACCCTAAACATAACCCTAACCGCAACAAGAAGCTGAACCCGAGTTAGACCCGAAAAAACACGTACGGTGCCACTTTCTGCCATCAAAAAGTGCTCTCAGCGGAAGCCTTTGGGTACACGTGAACTCCCTGGGGGAGCCTTTACGCAACCCCACACTCAACAGGACTCTGCGTCTTCACTCTTTCCTAACAACCCTAAACATAACCCTAACCGCAACAAGAAGCTGAACCCGAGTTAGACCCGAAAAAACACGTACGGTGCCACTTTCTGCCATCAAAAAGTGCTCTCAGTGGAAGCCTTTGGGTACACCTGAACTCCCTGGGGGAGCCTTTACGCAACCCCACACTCAACAGGACTCTGCGTCTTCACTCTTTCCTAACAACCCTGAACATAACCCTAACCGCACCAAGAAGCTCAACCCAACTTAGACCCGAAAAAACACGTACGGTGCCACTTTCTGCCATCAAAAAGTGCTCTCAGCGGAAGCCTTTGGGTACACCTGAACTCCCTGGGGGAGCCTTTACGCAACCCCACACTCAACAGGACTCTGCGTCTTCACTCTTTCCTAACAACCCTAAACATTACCCTAACCGCAACAAGAAGCTCAACCCGAGTTAGACCCGAAAAAACATGTACGGTGCCACTTTCTGCCATCAAAAAGTGCTCTCAGCGGAAGCCTTTGGGTACACCTGAACTCCCTGGGGGAGTCTTTACGCAACCCCACACTCAACAGGACTCTGCGTTTTCACTCTTTCCTAACAACCCTAAACATAAGCCTAACCGGAACAAGAAGCTGAACCCGAGTTAGACCCGAAAAAACACGTACGGTGCCACTTTCTGCCATCAAAAAGTGCTCTCAGCGGAAGCCTTTGGGTACACCTGAACTCCCTGGGGGAGCCTTTACGCAACCCCACACTCAACAGGACTCTGCGTCTTCACTCTTTCCTAACAACCCTAAACATAACCCTAACCGCAACAAGAAGCTCAACCCGAGTTAGACCCGAAAAAACACGTACGGTGCCACTTTCTGCCATCAAAAAGTGCTCTCAGCGGAAGCCTTTGGGTACACCTGAACTCCCTGGGGGAGCCTTTACGCAACCCCACACTCAACAGGACTCTGCGTCTTCACTCTTTCCTAACAACCCTAAACATAACCCTAACCGCAACAAGAAGCTGAACCCGAGTTAGACCCGAAAAAACACGTACGGTGCCACTTTCTGCCATCAAAAAGTGCTCTCAGCGGAAGCCTTTGGGTACACCTGAACTCCCTGGGGGAGCCTTTACGCAACCCCACACTCAACAGGACTCTGCGTCTTCACTCTTTCCTAACAACCCTAAACATAACCCTAACCGCAACAAGAAGCTCAACCCGAGTTAGACCCGAAAAAACACGTACGGTGCCACTTTCTGCCATCAAAAAGTGCTCTCAGCGGAAGCCTTTGGGTACACCTGAACTCCCTGGGGGAGCCTTTACGCAACCCCACACTCAACAGGACTCTGCGTCTTCACTCTTTCCTAACAACCCTAAACATAAGCCTAACCGCAACAAGAAGCTCAACCCGAGTTAGACCCGAAAAAACACGTACGGTGCCACTTTCTGCCATCAAAAAGTGCTCTCAGCGGAAGCCTTTGGGTACACCTGAACTCCCTGGGGGAGCCTTTACGCAACCCCACACTCAACAGGACTCTGCGTCTTCACTCTTTCCTAACAACCCTAAACATAACCCTAACCGCAACAAGAAGCTGAACCCGAGTTAGACCCGAAAAAACACGTACGGTGCCACTTTCTGCCATCAAAAAGTGCTCTCAGCGGAAGCCTTTGGGTACACCTGAACTCCCTGGGGGAGCCTTTACGCAACCCCACACTCAACAGGACTCTGCGTCTTCACTCTTTCCTAACAACCCTAAACATAACCCTAACCGCAACAAGAAGCTGAACCCGAGTTAGACCCGAAAAAACACGTACGGTGCCACTTTCTGCCATCAAAAAGTGCTCTCAGCGGAAGCCTTTGGGTACACCTGAACTCCCTGGGGGAGCCTTTACGCAACCCCACACTCAACAGGACTCTGTGTATTCACTCTTTCCTAACAACCCTAAACATAACCCTAACCGCAACAAGAAGCTGAACCCGAGTTAGACCCGAAAAAACACGTACGGTGCCACTTTCTGCCATCAAAAAGTGCTCTCAGCGGAAGCCTTTGGGTACACCTGAACTCCCTGGGGGAGCCTTTACGCAACCCCACACTCAACAGGACTCTGCGTCTTCACTCTTTCCTAACAACCCTAAACATAACCCTAACCGCAACAAGAAGCTGAACCCGAGTTAGACCCGAAAAAACACGTACGGTGCCACTTTCTGCCATCAAAAAGTGCTCTCAGCGGAAGCCTTTGGGTACACCTGAACTCCCTGGGGGAGCCTTTACGCAACCCCACACTCAACAGGACTCTGCGTCTTCACTCTTTCCTAACAACCCTAAACATAACCCTAACCGCAACAAGAAGCTCAACCCGAGTTAGACCCGAAAAAACACGTACGGTGCCACTTTCTGCCATCAAAAAGTGCTCTCGGCGGAAGCCTTTGGGTACACCTGAACTCCCTGGGGGAGCCTTTACGCAACCCCACACTCAACAGGACTCTGCGTCTTCACTCTTTCCTAACAACCCTAAACATAACCCTAACCGCAACAAGAAGCTGAACCCAAGTTAGACCCGAAAAAACACGTACGGTGCCACTTTCTGCCATCAAAAAGTGCTCTCAGCGGAAGCCTTTGGGTACACCTGAACTCCCTGGGGGAGCCTTTACGCAACCCCACACTCAACAGGACTCTGCGTCTTCACTCTTTCCTAACAACCCTAAACATAACCCTAACCGCAACAAGAAGCTGAACCCGAGTTAGACCCGAAAAAACACGTACGGTGCCACTTTCTGCCATCAAAAAGTGCTCTCAGCGGAAGCCTTTGGGTACACCTGAACTCCCTGGGGGAGCCTTTACGCAACCCCACACTCAACAGGACTCTGCGTCTTCACTCTTTCCTAACAACCCTAAACATAACCCTAACCGCAACAAGAAGCTGAACCCGAGTTAGACCCGAAAAAACACGTACGGTGCCACTTTCTGCCATCAAAAAGTGCTCTCAGCGGAAGCCTTTGGGTACACCTGAACTCCCTGGGGGAGCCTTTACGCAACCCCACACTCAACAGGACTCTGCGTCTTCACTCTTTCCTAACAACCCTAAACATAACCCTAACCGCAACAAGAAGCTGAACCCGAGTTAGACCCGAAAAAACACGTACGGTGCCACTTTCTGCCATCAAAAAGTGCTCTGAGCGGAAGCCTTTGGGTACACCTGAACTCCCTGGGGGAGCCTTTACGCAACCCCACACTCAACAGGACTCTGCGTCTTCACTCTTTCCTAACAACCCTAAACATAACCCTAACCGCAACAAGAAGCTGAACCCGAGTTAGACCCGAAAAAACACGTACGGTGCCACTTTCTGCCATCCAAAAGTGCTCTCAGCGGAAGCCTTTGGGTACACCTGAACTCCCTGGGGGAGCCTTTACGCAACCCCACACTCAACAGGACTCTGCGTCTTCACTCTTTCCTAACAACCCTGAACATAACCCTAACCGCAACAAGAAGCTGAACCCGAGTTAGACCCGAAAAAACACGTACGGTGCCACTTTCTGCCATCAAAAAGTGCTCTCAGCGGAAGCCTTTGGGTACACCTGAACTCCCTGGGGGAGCCTTTACGCAACCCCACACTCAACAGGACTCTGCGTCTTCACTCTTTCCTAACAACCCTAAACATAACCCTAACCGCAACAAGAAGCTGAACCCGAGTTAGACCCGAAAAAACACGTACGGTGCCACTTTCTGCCATCAAAACGTGCTCTCAGCGGAAGCCTTTGGGTACACCTGAACTCCCTGGGGGAGCCTTTACGCAACCCCACACTCAACAGGACTGTGCGTCTTCACTCTTTCCTAACAACCCTAAACATAACCCTAACCGCAACAAGAAGCTGAACCCGAGTTAGACCCGAAAAAACACGTACGGTGCCACTTTCTGCCATCAAAAAGTGCTCTCAGCGGAAGCCTTTGGGTACACCTAAACTCCCTGGGGGAGTCTTTACGCAACCCCACACTCAACAGGACTCTGCGTTTTCACTCTTTCCTAACAACCCTAAACATAAGCCTAACCGGAACAAGAAGCTGAACCCGAGTTAGACCCGAAAAAACACGTACGGTGCCACTTTCTGCCATCAAAAAGTGCTCTCAGCGGAAGCCTTTGGGTACACCTGAACTCCCTGGGGGAGCCTTTACGCAACCCCACACTCAACAGGACTCTGCGTCTTCACTCTTTCCTAACAACCCTAAACATAACCCTAACCGCAACAAGAAGCTGAACCCGAGTTAGACCCGAAAAAACACGTACGGTGCCACTTTCTGCCATCAAAAAGTGCTCTCAGCGGAAGCCTTTGGGTACACCTGAACTCCCTGGGGGAGCCTTTACGCAACCCCACACTCAACAGGACTCTGCGTCTTCACTCTTTCCTAACAACCCTAAACATAACCCTAACCGCAACAAGAAGCTGAACCCGAGTTAGACCCGAAAAAACACGTACGGTGCCACTTTCTGCCATCAAAAAGTGCTCTCAGCGGAAGCCTTTGGGAACACCTGAACTCCCTGGGGGAGCCTTTACGCAACCCCACACTCAACAGGACTCTGCGTCTTCACTCTTTCCTAACAACCCTAAACATAAGCCTAACCGCAACAAGAAGCTGAACCCGAGTTAGACCCGAAAAAACACGTACGGTGCCACTTTCTGCCATCAAAAAGTGCTCTCAGCGGAAGCCTTTGGGTACACCTGAACTCCCTGGGGGAGCCTTTACGCAACCCCACACTCAACAGGACTCTGCGTCTTCACTCTTTCCTAACAACCCTAAACATAACCCTAACCGCAACAAGAAGCTGAACCCGAGTTAGACCCGAAAAAACACGTACGGTGCCACTTTCTGCCATCAAAAAGTGCTCTCAGCGGAAGCCTTTGGGTACACCTGAACTCCCTGGGGGAGCCTTTACGCAACCCCACACTCAACAGGACTCTGCGTCTTCACTCTTTCCTAACAACCCTAAACATAACCCTAACCGCAACAAGAAGCTGAACCCGAGTTAGACCCGAAAAAACACGTACGGTGCCACTTTCTGCCATCAAAAAGTGCTCTCAGCGGAAGCCTTTGGGTACACCTGAACTCCCTGGGGGAGCCTTTACGCAACCCCACACTCAACAGGACTCTGCGTCTTCACTCTTTCCTAACAACCCTAAACATAACCCTAACCGCAACAAGAAGCTGAACCCGAGTTAGACCCGAAAAAACACGTACGGTGCCACTTTCTGCCATCAAAAAGTGCTCTCAGCGGAAGCCTTTGGGTACACCTGAACTCCCTGGGGGAGCCTTTACGCAACCCCACACTCAACAGGACTCTGCGTCTTCACTCTTTCCTAACAACCCTAAACATAACCCTAACCGCAACAAGAAGCTGAACCCGAGTTAGACCCGAAAAAACACGTACGGTGCCACTTTCTGCCATCCAAAAGTGCTCTCAGCGGAAGCCTTTGGGTACACCTGAACTCCCTGGGGGAGCCTTTACGCAACGCCACACTCAACAGGACTCTGCGTCTTCACTCTTTCCTAACAGCCATAAACATAACCCTAACCGCAACAAGAAGCTCAACCCGAGTTAGACCCGAAAAAACACGTACGGTGCCACTTTCTGCCATCAAAAAGTGCTCTCAGCGGAAGCCTTTGGGTACACCTGAACTCCCTGGGGGAGCCTTTACGCAACCCCACACTCAACAGGACTCTGCGTCTTCACTCTTTCCTAACAACCCTAAACATAACCCTAACCGCAACAAGAAGCTGAACCCGAGTTAGACCCGAAAAAACACGTACGGTGCCACTTTCTGCCATCAAAAAGTGCTCTCAGCGGAAGCCTTTGGGTACACCTGAACTCCCTGGGGGAGCCTTTACGCAACCCCACACTCAACAGGACTCTGCGTCTTCACTCTTTCCTAACAACCCTAAACATAACCCTAACCGCAACAAGAAGCTCAACCCGAGTTAGACCCGAAAAAACACGTACGCTGCCACTTTCTGCCATCCAAAAGTGCTCTCAGCGGAAGCCTTTGGGTACACCTGAACTCCCTGGGGGAGCCTTTACGCAACCCCACACTCAACAGGACTCTGAGTCTTCACTCTTTCCTAACAACCCTAAACATAACCCTAACCGCAACAAGAAGCTGAACCCGAGTTAGACCCGAAAAAACACGTACGGTGCCACTTTCTGCCATCAAAACGTGCTCTCAGCGGAAGCCTTTGGGTACACCTGAAATCCCTGGGGGAGCCTTTACGCAACCCCACACTCAACAGGACTCTGCGTCTTCACTCTTTCCTAACAACCCTAAACATAACCCTAACCGCAACAAGAAGCTGAACCCGAGTTAGACCCGAAAAAACACGTACGGTGCCACTTTCTGCCATCAAAAAGTGCTCTCAGCGGAAGCCTTTGGGTACACCTGAACTCCCTGGGGGAGCCTTTACGCAACCCCACACCCAACAGGACTCTGCGTCTTCACTCTTTCCTAACAACCCTAAACATAACCCTAACCGCAACAAGAAGCTGAACCCGAGTTAGACCCGAAAAAACACGTACGGTGCCACTTTCTGCCATCAAAAAGTGCTCTCAGCGGAAGCCTTTGGGTACACCTGAACTCCCTGGGGGAGCCTTTACGCAACCCCACACTCAACAGGACTCTGCGTCTTCACTCTTTCCTAACAACCCTAAACATAACCCTAACCGCAACAAGAAGCTGAACCCGAGTTAGACCCGAAAAAACACGTACGGTGCCACTTTCTGCCATCCAAAAGTGCTCTCAGCGGAAGCCTTTGGGTACACCTGAACTCCCTGGGGGAGCCTTTACGCAACCCCACACTCAACAGGACTCTGCGTCTTCACTCTTTCCTAACAACCCTAAACATAACCCTAACCGCAACAAGAAGCTCAACCCGAGTTAGACCCGAAAAAACACGTACGGTGCCACTTTCTGCCATCAAAAAGTGCTCTCAGCGGAAGCCTTTGGGTACACCTGAACTCCCTGGGGGAGCCTTTACGCAACCCCACACTCAACAGGACTCTGCGTCTTCACTCTTTCCTAACAACCCTAAACATAACCCTAACCGCAACAAGAAGCTCAACCCGAGTTAGACCCGAAAAAACACGTACGGTGCCACTTTCTGCCATCAAAAAGTGCTCTCAGCGGAAGCCTTTGGGTACACCTGAACTCCCTGGGGGAGCCTTTACGCAACCCCACACTCAACAGGACTCTGCGTCTTCACTCTTTCCTAACAACCCTAAACATAACCCTAACCGCAACAAGAAGCTCAACCCGAGTTAGACCCGAAAAAACACGTACGGTGCCACTTTCTGCCATCAAAAAGTGCTCTCAGCGGAAGCCTTTGGGTACACCTGAACTCCCTGGGGGAGCCTTTACGCAACCCCACACTCAACAGGACTCTGCGTCTTCACTCTTTCCTAACAACCCTAAACATAACCCTAACCGCAACAAGAAGCTCAACCCGA
>NW_027663974.1:20000-35000 GCF_964034855.1 Anser brachyrhynchus | reverse complement strand
AACCCTAACCGCAACAAGAAGCTGAACCCGAGTTAGACCCGAAAAAACACGTACGGTGCCACTTTCTGCCATCAAAAAGTGCTCTCAGCGGAAGCCTTTGGGTACACCTGAACTCCCTGGGGGAGCCTTTACGCAACCCCACACTCAACAGGACTCTGCGTCTTCACTCTTTCCTAACAACCCTGAACATAACCCTAACCGCAACAAGAAGCTGAACCCGAGTTAGACCCGAAAAAACACGTACGGTGCCACTTTCTGCCATCAAAAAGTGCTCTCAGCGGAAGCCTTTGGTACACCTGAACTCCCTGGGGGAGCCTTTACGCAACCCCACACTCAACAGGACTCTGCGTCTTCACTCTTTCCTAACAACCCTAAACATAACCCTAACCGCAACAAGAAGCTGAACCCGAGTTAGACCCGAAAAAACACGTACGGTGCCACTTTCTGCCATCAAAAAGTGCTCTCAGCGGAAGCCTTTGGGTACACCTGAACTCCCTGGGGGAGTCTTTACGCAACCCCACACTCAACAGGACTCTGCGTCTTCACTCTTTCCTAACAACCCTAAACATAACCCTAACCGCAACAAGAAGCTGAACCCGAGTTAGACCCGAAAAAACACGTACGGTGCCACTTTCTGCCATCAAAAAGTGCTCTCAGCGGAAGCCTTTGGGTACACCTGAACTCCCTGGGGGAGCCTTTACGCAACCCCACACTCAACAGGACTCTGCGTCTTCACTCTTTCCTAACAACCCTAAACATAACCCTAACCGCAACAAGAAGCTGAACCCGAGTTAGACCCGAAAAAACACGTACGGTGCCACTTTCTGCCATCAAAAACTGCTCTCAGCGGAAGCCTTTGGGTACACCTGAACTCCCTGGGGGAGCCTTTACGCAACCCCACACTCAACAGGACTCTGCGTCTTCACTCTTTCCTAACAACCCTAAACATAACCCTAACCGCAACAAGAAGCTGAACCCGAGTTAGACCCGAAAAAACACGTACGGTGCCACTTTCTGCCATCAAAAAGTGCTCTCAGCGGAAGCCTTTGGGTACACCTGAACTCCCTGGGGGAGCCTTTACGCAACCCCACACTCAACAGGACTCTGCGTCTTCACTCTTTCCTAACAACCCTAAACATAACCCTAACCGCAACAAGAAGCTGAACCCATGTTAGACCCGAAAAAACACGTACGGTGCTACTTTCTGCCATCAAAAAGTGCTCTCAGCGGAAGCCTTTGGGTACACCTGAACTCCCTGGGGGAGCCTTTACGCAACCCCACACTCAACAGGACTCTGCGCCTTCACTCTTTCCTAACAACCCTAAACATAACCCTAACCGCAACAAGAAGCTGAACCCGAGTTAGACCCGAAAAAACACGTACGGTGCCACTTTCTGCCATCAAAAAGTGCTCTCAGCGGAAGCCTTTGGGTACACCTGAACTCCCTGGCGGAGCCTTTACGCAACCCCACACTCAACAGGACTCTGCGTCTTCACTCTTTCCTAACAACCCTAAACATAACCCTAACCGCAACAAGAAGCTCAACCCGAGTTAGACCCGAAAAAACACGTACGGTGCCACTTTCTGCCATCCAAAAGTGCTCTCAGCGGAAGCCTTTGGGTACACCTGAACTCCCTGGGGGAGCCTTTACGCAACCCCACACTCAACAGGACTCTGCGTCTTCACTCTTTCCTAACAACCCTAAACATAACCCTAACCGCAACAAGAAGCTGAACCCGAGTTAGACCCGAAAAAACACGTACGGTGCCACTTTCTGCCATCAAAAAGTGCTCTCAGCGGAAGCCTTTGGGTACACCTGAACTCCCTGGGGGAGCCTTTACGCAACCCCACACTCAACAGGACTCTGAGTCTTCACTCTTTCCTAACAACCCTAAACATAACCCTAACCGCAACAAGAAGCTGAACCCGAGTTAGACCCGAAAAAACACGTACGGTGCCACTTTCTGCCATCAAAAAGTGCTCTCAGCGGAAGCCTTTGGGTACACCTGAACTCCCTGGGGGAGCCTTTACGCAACCCCACACTAAACAGGACTCTGCGTCTTCGCTCTTTCCTAACAACCCTAAACATAACCCTAACCGCAACAAGAAGCTGAACCCGAGTTAGACCCGAAAAAACACGTACGGTGCCACTTTCTGCCATCAAAAAGTGCTCTCAGCGGAAGCCTTTGGGTACACCTGAACTCCCTGGGGGAGCCTTTACGCAACCCCACACTCAACAGGACTCTGCGTCTTCACTCTTTCCTAACAACCCTAAACATAACCCTAACCGCAACAAGAAGCTGAACCCGAGTTAGACCCGAAAAAACACGTACGGTGCCACTTTCTGCCATCAAAAAGTGCTCTCAGCGGAAGCCTTTGGGTACACCTGAACTCCCTGGGGGAGCCTTTACGCAACCTCACACTCAACAGGACTCTGCGTCTTCACTCTTTCCTAACAACCCTAAACATAACCCTAACCGCAACAAGAAGCTGAACCCGAGTTAGACCCGAAAAAACACGTACGGTGCCACTTTCTGCCATCAAAAAGTGCTCTCAGCGGAAGCCTTTGGGTACACCTGAACTCCCTGGGGGAGCCTTTACGCAACCCCGCACTCAACAGGACTCTGCGTCTTCACTCTTTCCTAACAACCCTAAACATAACCCTAACCGCAACAAGAAGCTGAACCCGAGTTAGACCCGAAAAAACACGTACGGTGCCACTTTCTGCCATCCAAAAGTGCTCTCAGCGGAAGCCTTTGGGTACACCTGAACTCCCTGGGGGAGCCTTTACGCAACCCCACACTCAACAGGACTCTGCGTCTTCACTCTTTCCTAACAACCCTAAACATAACCCTAACAGGAACAAAAAGCTCAACCCGAGTTAGACCTGAAAAAACACGTACGGTGCATCTTTCTGCCATCAAAAAGTGCTCTCAGAGGAATCCTTTGGGTACACCTGAACTCCCTGGGGGAGCCTTTACGCAACCCCACACTCAACAGGACTCTGCGTCTTCACTCTTTCCTAACAACCCTAAACATAACCCTAACCGCAACAAGAAGCTGAACCCGAGTTACACCCGAAAAAACACGTACGGTGCCACTTTCTGCCATCAAAAAGTGCTCTCAGCGGAAGCCTTTGGGTACACCTGAACTCCCTGGGGGAGCCTTTACGCAACCCCACACTCAACAGGACTCTGCGTCTTCACTCTTTCCTAACAACCCTAAACATAACCCTAACCGCAACAAGAAGCTCAACCCGAGTTAGACCCGAAAAAACACGTACGGTGCCACTTTCTGCCATCAAAAAGTGCTCTCAGCAGAAGCCTTTGGGTACACCTGAACTCCCTGGGGGAGCCTTTACGCAACCCCACACTCAACAGGACTCTGCGTCTTCACTCTTTCCTAACAACCCTAAACATAACCCTAACCGCAACAAGAAGCTGAACCCGAGTTAGACCCGAAAAAACACGTACGGTGCCACTTTCTGCCATCAAAAAGTGCTCTCAGCGGAAGCCTTTGGGTACACCTGAACTCCCTGGGGGAGCCTTTACGCAACCCCACACTCAACAGGACTCTGCGTCTTCACTCTTTCCTAACAACCCTAAACATAACCCTAACCGCAACAAGAAGCTGAACCCGAGTTAGACCCGAAAAAACACGTACGGTGCCACTTTCTGCCATCAAAAAGTGCTCTCAGCGGAAGCCTTTGGGTACACCTGAACTCCCTGGGGGAGCCTTTACGCAACCCCACACTCAACAGGACTCTGCGTCTTCACTCTTTCCTAACAACCCTAAACATAACCCTAACCGCAACAAGAAGCTCAACCCGAGTTAGACCCGAAAAAACACGTACGGTGCCACTTTCTGCCATCAAAAAGTGCTCTCAGCGGAAGCCTTTGGGTACACCTGAACTCCCTGGGGGAGCCTTTACGCAACCCCACACTCAACAGGACTCTGCGTCTTCACTCTTTCCTAACAACCCTAAACATAACCCTAACCGCAACAAGAAGCTCAACCCGAGTTAGACCCGAAAAAACACGTACGGTGCCACTTTCTGCCATCAAAAAGTGCTCTCAGCGGAAGCCTTTGGGTACACCTGAACTCCCTGGGGGAGCCTTTACGCAACCCCACACTCAACAGGACTCTGCGTCTTCACTCTTTCCTAACAACCCTAAACATAACCCTAACCGCAACAAGAAGCTGAACCCGAGTTAGACCCGAAAAAACACGTACGGTGCCACTTTCTGCCATCAAAAAGTGCTCTCAGCGGAAGCCTTTGGGTACACCTGAACTCCCTGGGGGAGCCTTTACGCAACCCCACACTCAACAGGACTCTGCGTCTTCACTCTTTCCTAACAACCCTAAACATAACCCTAACCGCAACAAGAAGCTCAACCCGAGTTAGACCCGAAAAAACACGTACGGTGCCACTTTCTGCCATCAAAAAGTGCTCTCAGCGGAAGCCTTTGGGTACACCTGAACTCCCTGGGGGAGCCTTTACGCAACCCCACACTCAACAGGACTCTGCGTCTTCACTCTTTCCTAACAACCCTAAACATAACCCTAACCGCAACAAGAAGCTGAACCCGAGTTAGACCCGAAAAAACACGTACGGTGCCACTTTCTGCCATCAAAAAGTGCTCTCAGCGGAAGCCTTTGGGTACACCGTGAACTCCCTGGGGGAGCCTTTACGCAACCCCACACTCAACAGGACTCTGCGTCTTCACTCTTTCCTAACAACCCTAAACATAACCCTAACCGCAACAAGAAGATCAACCCGAGTTAGACCCGAAAAAACACGTACGGTGCCACTTTCTGCCATCAAAAAGTGCTCTCAGCGAGCGGAAGCCTTTGGGTACACCTGAACTCCCTGGGGGAGCCTTTACGCAACCCCACACTCAACAGGACTCTGCGTCTTCACTCTTTCCTAACAACCCTAAACATAACCCTAACCGCAACAAGAAGCTGAACCCGAGTTAGACCCGAAAAAACACGTACGGTGCCACTTTCTGCCATCAAAAAGTGCTCTCAGCGGAAGCCTTTGGGTACACCTGAACTCCCTGGGGGAGCCTTTACGCAACCCCACACTCAACAGGACTCTGCGTCTTCACTCTTTCCTAACAACCCTAAACATAACCCTAACCGCAACAAGAAGCTGAACCCGAGTTAGACCCGAAAAAACACGTACGGTGCCACTTTCTGCCATCAAAAAGTGCTCTCAGCGGAAGCCTTTGGGTACACCTGAACTCCCTGGGGGAGCCTTTACGCAACCCCACACTCAACAGGACTCTGCGTCTTCGCTCTTTCCTAACAACCCTAAACATAACCCTAACCGCAACAAGAAGCTGAACCCGAGTTAGACCCGAAAAAACACGTACGGTGCCACTTTCTGCCATCAAAAAGTGCTCTCAGCGGAAGCCTTTGGGTACACCTGAACTCCCTGGGGAGTCTTTACGCAACCCCACACTCAACAGGACTCTGCGTCTTCACTCTTTCCTAACAACCCTAAACATAACCCTAACCGCAACAAGAAGCTGAACCCGAGTTAGACCCGAAAAAACACGTACGGTGCCACTTTCTGCCATCAAAAAGTGCTCTCAGCGGAAGCCTTTGGGTACACCTGAACTCCCTGGGGGAGCCTTTACGCAACCCCACACTCAACAGGACTCTGCGTCTTCACTCTTTCCTAACAACCCTAAACATAACCCTAACCGCAACAAGAAGCTCAACCCGAGTTAGACCCGAAAAAACACGTACGGTGCCACTTTCTGCCATCAAAAAGTGCTCTCAGCGGAAGCCTTTGGGTACACCTGAACTCCCTGGGGGAGCCTTTACGCAACCCCACACTCAACAGGACTCTGCGTCTTCACTCTTTCCTAACAACCCTAAACATAACCCTAACCGCAACAAGAAGCTGAACCCGAGTTAGACCCGAAAAAACACGTACGGTGCCACTTTCTGCCATCAAAAAGTGCTCTCAGCGGAAGCCTTTGGGAACACCTGAACTCCCTGGGGGAGCCTTTACGCAACCCCACACTCAACAGGACTCTGCGTCTTCACTCTTTCCTAACAACCCTAAACATAACCCTAACCGCAACAAGAAGCTGAACCCGAGTTAGACCCGAAAAAACACGTACGGTGCCACTTTCTGCCATCAAAAAGTGCTCTCAGCGGAAGCCTTTGGGTACACCTGAACTCCCTGGGGGAGCCTTTACGCAACCGCACACTCAACAGGACTCTGCGTCTTCACTCTTTCCTAACAACCCTAAACATAACCCTAACCGCAACAAGAAGCTGAACCCGAGTTAGACCCGAAAAAACACGTACGGTGCCACTTTCTGCCATCAAAAAGTGCTCTCAGCGGAAGCCTTTGGGTACACCTGAACTCCCTGGGGGAGCCTTTACGCAACCTCACACTCAACAGGACTCTGCGTCTTCACTCTTTCCTAACAACCCTAAACATAACCCTAACCGCAACAAGAAGCTGAACCCGAGTTAGACCCGAAAAAACACGTACGGTGCCACTTTCTGCCATCAAAAAGTGCTCTCAGCGGAAGCCTTTGGGTACACCTGAACTCCCTGGGGGAGCCTTTACGCAACCCCACACTCAACAGGACTCTGCGTCTTCACTCTTTCCTAACAACCCTAAACATAACCCTAACCGCAACAAGAAGCTGAACCCGAGTTAGACCCGAAAAAACACGTACGGTGCCACTTTCTGCCATCAAAAAGTGCTCTCAGCGGAAGCCTTTGGGAACACCTGAACTCCCTGGGGGAGCCTTTACGCAACCCCACACTCAACAGGACTCTGCGTCTTCACTCTTTCCTAACAACCCTAAACATAACCCTAACCGCAACAAGAAGCTGAACCCGAGTTAGACCCGAAAAAACACGTACGGTGCCACTTTCTGCCATCAAAAAGTGCTCTCAGCGGAAGCCTTTGGGTACACCTGAACTCCCTGGGGGAGCCTTTACGCAACCGCACACTCAACAGGACTCTGCGTCTTCACTCTTTCCTAACAACCCTAAACATAACCCTAACCGCAACAAGAAGCTGAACCCGAGTTAGACCCGAAAAAACACGTACGGTGCCACTTTCTGCCATCAAAAAGTGCTCTCAGCGGAAGCCTTTGGGTACACCTGAACTCCCTGGGGGAGCCTTTACGCAACCCCACACTCAACAGGACTCTGCGTCTTCACTCTTTCCTAACAACCCTAAACATAACCCTAACAGGAACAAGAAGCTCAACCCGAGTTAGACCCGAAAAAACACGTACGGTGCATCTTTCTGCCATCAAAAAGTGCTCTCAGCGGAAGCCTTTGGGTACACCTGAACTCCCTGGGGGAGCCTTTACACAACCCCGCACTCAACAGGACTCTGCGTCTTCACTCTTTCCTAACAACCCTAAACATAACCCTAACCGCAACAAGAAGATCAACCCGAGTTAGACCCGAAAAAACACGTACGGTGCCACTTTCTGCCATCAAAAAGTGCTCTCAGCGGAAGCCTTTGGGTACACCTGAACTCCCTGGGGGAGCCTTTACGCAACCCCACACTCAACAGGACTCTGCGTCTTCACTCTTTCCTAACAACCCTAAACATAAGCCTAACCGCAACAAGAAGCTGAACCCGAGTTAGACCCGAAAAAACACGTACGGTGCCACTTTCTGCCATCAAAAAGTGCTCTCAGCGGAAGCCTTTGGGAACACCTGAACTCCCTGGGGGAGCCTTTACGCAACCCCACACTCAACAGGACTCTGCGTCTTCACTCTTTCCTAACAACCCTAAACATAACCCTAACCGCAACAAGAAGCTGAACCCGAGTTAGACCCGAAAAAACACGTACGGTGCCACTTTCTGCCATCAAAAAGTGCTCTCAGCGGAAGCCTTTGGGTACACCTGAACTCCCTGGGGGAGCCTTTACGCAACCCCACACTCAACAGGACTCTGCGTCTTCACTCTTTCCTAACAACCCTAAACATAACCCTAACCGCAACAAGAAGCTGAACCCGAGTTAGACCCGAAAAAACACGTACGGTGCCACTTTCTGCCATCAAAAAGTGCTCTCAGCGGAAGCCTTTGGGTACACCTGAACTCCCTGGGGGAGCCTTTACGCAACCCCACACTCAACAGGACTCTGCGTCTTCACTCTTTCCTAACAACCCTAAACATAACCCTAACCGCAACAAGAAGCTGAACCCGAGTTACACCCGAAAAAACACGTACGGTGCCACTTTCTGCCATCAAAAAGTGCTCTCAGCGGAAGCCTTTGGGTACACCTGAACTCCCTGGGGGAGCCTTTACGCAACCCCACACTCAACAGGACTCTGCGTCTTCGCTCTTTCCTAACAACCCTAAACATAACCCTAACCGCAACAAGAAGCTGAACCCGAGTTAGACCCGAAAAAACACGTACGGTGCCACTTTCTGCCATCAAAAAGTGCTCTCAGCGGAAGCCTTTGGGTACACCTGAACTCCCTGGGGGAGCCTTTACGCAACCCCACACTCAACAGGACTCTGCGTCTTCACTCTTTCCTAACAACCCTAAACATAACCCTAACCGCAACAAGAAGCTGAACCCGAGTTAGACCCGAAAAAACACGTACGGTGCCACTTTCTGCCATCAAAAAGTGCTCTCAGCGGAAGCCTTTGGGTACACCTGAACTCCCTGGGGGAGCCTTTACGCAACCCCACACTCAACAGGACTCTGCGTCTTCACTCTTTCCTAACAACCCTAAACATAACCCTAACCGCAACAAGAAGCTGAACCCGAGTTAGACCCGAAAAAACACGTACGGTGCCACTTTCTGCCATCAAAAAGTGCTCTCAGCGGAAGCCTTTGGGTACACCTGAACTCCCTGGGGGAGCCTTTACGCAACCCCACACTCAACAGGACTCTGCGTCTTCACTCTTTCCTAACAACCCTAAACATAACCCTAACCGCAACAAGAAGCTGAACCCGAGTTAGACCCGAAAAAACACGTACGGTGCCACTTTCTGCCATCAAAAAGTGCTCTCAGCGGAAGCCTTTGGGAACACCTGAACTCCCTGGGGGAGCCTTTACGCAACCGCACACTCAACAGGACTCTGCGTCTTCACTCTTTCCTAACAACCCTAAACATAACCCTAACCGCAACAAGAAGCTGAACCCGAGTTAGACCCGAAAAAACACGTACGGTGCCACTTTCTGCCATCAAAAAGTGCTCTCAGCGGAAGCCTTTGGGTACACCTGAACTCCCTGGGGGAGCCTTTACGCAACCTCACACTCAACAGGACTCTGCGTCTTCACTCTTTCCTAACAACCCTAAACATAACCCTAACCGCAACAAGAAGCTGAACCCGAGTTAGACCCGAAAAAACACGTACGGTGCCACTTTCTGCCATCAAAAAGTGCTCTCAGCGGAAGCCTTTGGGTACACCTGAACTCCCTGGGGGAGCCTTTACGCAACCCCGCACTCAACAGGACTCTGCGTCTTCACTCTTTCCTAACAACCCTAAACATAACCCTAACCGCAACAAGAAGCTCAACCCGAGTTAGACCCGAAAAAACACGTACGGTGCCACTTTCTGCCATCAAAAAGTGCTCTCAGCGGAAGCCTTTGGGTACACCTGAACTCCCTGGGGGAGCCTTTACGCAACCCCACACTCAACAGGACTCTGCGTCTTCACTCTTTCCTAACAACCCTAAACATAACCCTAACAGGAACAAGAAGCTGAACCCGAGTTAGACCCGAAAAAACACGTACGGTGCATCTTTCTGCCATCAAAAAGTGCTCTCAGCGGAAGCCTTTGGGTACACCTGAACTCCCTGGGGGAGCCTTTACACAACCCCGCACTCAACAGGACTCTGCGTCTTCACTCTTTCCTAACAACCCTAAACATAACCCTAACCGCAACAAGAAGCTGAACCCGAGTTAGACCCGAAAAAACACGTACGGTGCCACTTTCTGCCATCAAAAAGTGCTCTCAGCGGAAGCCTTTGGGTACACCTGAACTCCCTGGGGGAGCCTTTACGCAACCCCACACTCAACAGGACTCTGCGTCTTCACTCTTTCCTAACAACCCTAAACATAAGCCTAACCGCAACAAGAAGCTGAACCCGAGTTAGACCCGAAAAAACACGTACGGTGCCACTTTCTGCCATCAAAAAGTGCTCTCAGCGGAAGCCTTTGGGTACACCTGAACTCCCTGGGGGAGCCTTTACGCAACCCCACACTCAACAGGACTCTGCGTCTTCACTCTTTCCTAACAACCCTAAACATAACCCTAACCGCAACAAGAAGCTGAACCCGAGTTAGACCCGAAAAAACACGTACGGTGCCACTTTCTGCCATCAAAAAGTGCTCTCAGCGGAAGCCTTTGGGTACACCTGAACTCCCTGGGGGAGCCTTTACGCAACCCCACACTCAACAGGACTCTGCGTCTTCACTCTTTCCTAACAACCCTAAACATAACCCTAACCGCAACAAGAAGCTGAACCCGAGTTAGACCCGAAAAAACACGTACGGTGCCACTTTCTGCCATCAAAAAGTGCTCTCAGCGGAAGCCTTTGGGTACACCTGAACTCCCTGGGGGAGCCTTTACGCAACCCCACACTCAACAGGACTCTGCGTCTTCGCTCTTTCCTAACAACCCTAAACATAACCCTAACCGCAACAAGAAGCTGAACCCGAGTTAGACCCGAAAAAACACGTACGGTGCCACTTTCTGCCATCAAAAAGTGCTCTCAGCGGAAGCCTTTGGGTACACCAGAACTCCCTGGGGGAGCCTTTACGCAACCCCACACTCAACAGGACTCTGCGTCTTCACTCTTTCCTAACAACCCTAAACATAACCCTAACCGCAACAAGAAGCTGAACCCGAGTTAGACCCGAAAAAACACGTACGGTGCCACTTTCTGCCATCAAAAAGTGCTCTCAGCGGAAGCCTTTGGGTACACCTGAACTCCCTGGGGGAGCCTTTACGCAACCCCACACTCAACAGGACTCTGCGTCTTCACTCTTTCCTAACAACCCTAAACATAACCCTAACCGCAACAAGAAGCTGAACCCGAGTTAGACCCGAAAAAACACGTACGGTGCCACTTTCTGCCATCAAAAAGTGCTCTCAGCGGAAGCCTTTGGGTACACCTGAACTCCCTGGGGGAGCCTTTACGCAACCCCACACTCAACAGGACTCTGCGTCTTCACTCTTTCCTAACAACCCTAAACATAACCCTAACCGCAACAAGAAGCTGAACCCGAGTTAGACCCGAAAAAACACGTACGGTGCCACTTTCTGCCATCAAAAAGTGCTCTCAGCGGAAGCCTTTGGGAACACCTGAACTCCCTGGGGGAGCCTTTACGCAACCGCACACTCAACAGGACTCTGCGTCTTCACTCTTTCCTAACAACCCTAAACATAACCCTAACCGCAACAAGAAGCTGAACCCGAGTTAGACCCGAAAAAACACGTACGGTGCCACTTTCTGCCATCAAAAAGTGCTCTCAGCGGAAGCCTTTGGGTACACCTGAACTCCCTGGGGGAGCCTTTACGCAACCTCACACTCAACAGGACTCTGCGTCTTCACTCTTTCCTAACAACCCTAAACATAACCCTAACCGCAACAAGAAGCTGAACCCGAGTTAGACCCGAAAAAACACGTACGGTGCCACTTTCTGCCATCAAAAAGTGCTCTCAGCGGAAGCCTTTGGGTACACCTGAACTCCCTGGGGGAGCCTTTACGCAACCCCGCACTCAACAGGACTCTGCGTCTTCACTCTTTCCTAACAACCCTAAACATAACCCTAACCGCAACAAGAAGCTCAACCCGAGTTAGACCCGAAAAAACACGTACGGTGCCACTTTCTGCCATCAAAAAGTGCTCTCAGCGGAAGCCTTTGGGTACACCTGAACTCCCTGGGGGAGCCTTTACGCAACCCCACACTCAACAGGACTCTGCGTCTTCACTCTTTCCTAACAACCCTAAACATAACCCTAACAGGAACAAGAAGCTCAACCCGAGTTAGACCCGAAAAAACACGTACGGTGCATCTTTCTGCCATCAAAAAGTGCTCTCAGCGGAAGCCTTTGGGTACACCTGAACTCCCTGGGGGAGCCTTTACACAACCCCGCACTCAACAGGACTCTGCGTCTTCACTCTTTCCTAACAACCCTAAACATAACCCTAACCGCAACAAGAAGCTGAACCCGAGTTAGACCCGAAAAAACACGTACGGTGCCACTTTCTGCCATCAAAAAGTGCTCTCAGCGGAAGCCTTTGGGTACACCTGAACTCCCTGGGGGAGCCTTTACGCAACCCCACACTCAACAGGACTCTGCGTCTTCACTCTTTCCTAACAACCCTAAACATAAGCCTAACCGCAACAAGAAGCTGAACCCGAGTTAGACCCGAAAAAACACGTACGGTGCCACTTTCTGCCATCAAAAAGTGCTCTCAGCGGAAGCCTTTGGGTACACCTGAACTCCCTGGGGGAGCCTTTACGCAACCCCACACTCAACAGGACTCTGCGTCTTCACTCTTTCCTAACAACCCTAAACATAACCCTAACCGCAACAAGAAGCTGAACCCGAGTTAGACCCGAAAAAACACGTACGGTGCCACTTTCTGCCATCAAAAAGTGCTCTCAGCGGAAGCCTTTGGGTACACCTGAACTCCCTGGGGGAGCCTTTACGCAACCCCACACTCAACAGGACTCTGCGTCTTCACTCTTTCCTAACAACCCTGAACATAACCCTAACCGCAACAAGAAGCTGAACCCGAGTTAGACCCGAAAAAACACGTACGGTGCCACTTTCTGCCATCAAAAAGTGCTCTCAGCGGAAGCCTTTGGGTACACCTGAACTCCCTGGGGGAGCCTTTACGCAACCCCACACTCAACAGGACTCTGCGTCTTCACTCTTTCCTAACAACCCTAAACATAACCCTAACCGCAACAAGAAGCTGAACCCAAGTTAGACCCGAAAAAACACGTACGGTGCCACTTTCTGCCATCAAAAAGTGCTCTCAGCGGAAGCCTTTGGGTACACCTGAACTCCCTGGGGGAGCCTTTACGCAACCCCACACTCAACAGGACTCTGCGTCTTCACTCTTTCCTAACAACCCTAAACATAACCCTAACCGCAACAAGAAGCTGAACCCGAGTTAGACCCGAAAAAACACGTACGGTGCCACTTTCTGCCATCAAAAAGTGCTCTCAGCGGAAGCCTTTGGGTACACCTGAACTCCCTGGGGGAGCCTTTACGCAACCCCACACTCAACAGGACTCTGCGTCTTCACTCTTTCCTAACAACCCTAAACATAACCCTAACCGCAACAAGAAGCTGAACCCGAGTTAGACCCGAAAAAACACGTACGGTGCCACTTTCTGCCATCAAAAAGTGCTCTCAGCGGAAGCCTTTGGGTACACCTGAACTCCCTGGGGGAGCCTTTACGCAACCCCACACTCAACAGGACTCTGCGTCTTCACTCTTTCCTAACAACCCTAAACATAACCCTAACCGCAACAAGAAGCTGAACCCGAGTTAGACCCGAAAAAACACGTACGGTGCCACTTTCTGCCATCAAAAAGTGCTCTCAGCGGAAGCCTTTGGGTACACCTGAACTCCCTGGGGGAGCCTTTACGCAACCCCACACTCAACAGGACTCTGCGTCTTCACTCTTTCCTAACAACCCTAAACATAACCCTAACCGGAACAAGAAGCTGAACCCGAGTTAGACCCGAAAAAACACGTACGGTGCCACTTTCTGCCATCAAAAAGTGCTCTCAGCGGAAGCCTTTGGGTACACCTGAACTCCCTGGGGTGCCTTTACGCAACCCCACACTCAACAGGACTCTGCGTCTTCACTCTTTCCTAACAACCCTGAACATAACCCTAACCGCAACAAGAAGCTGAACCCGAGTTAGACCCGAAAAAACACGTACGGTGCCACTTTCTGCCATCAAAAAGTGCTCTCAGCGGAAGCCTTTGGGTACACCTGAACTCCCTGGGGGAGCCTTTACGCAACCCCACACTCAACAGGACTCTGCGTCTTCACTCTTTCCTAACAACCCTAAACATAACCCTAACCGCAACAAGAAGCTGAACCCAAGTTAGACCCGAAAAAACACGTACGGTGCCACTTTCTGCCATCAAAAAGTGCTCTGAGCGGAAGCCTTTGGGTACACCTGAACTCCCTGGGGGAGCCTTTACGCAACCCCACACTCAACAGGACTCTGCGTCTTCACTCTTTCCTAACAACCCTAAACATAACCCTAACCGCAACAAGAAGCTGAACCCGAGTTAGACCCGAAAAAACACGTACGGTGCCACTTTCTGCCATCAAAAAGTGCTCTCAGCGGAAGCCTTTGGGTACACCTGAACTCCCTGGGGGAGTCTTTACGCAACCCCACACTCAACAGGACTCTGCGTCTTCACTCTTTCCTAACAACCCTAAACATAACCCTAACCGCAACAAGAAGCTGAACCCGAGTTAGACCCGAAAAAACACGTACGGTGCCACTTTCTGCCATCAAAAAGTGCTCTCAGCGGAAGCCTTTGGGTACACCTGAACTCCCTGGGGGAGCCTTTACGCAACCCCACACTCAACAGGACTCTGCGTCTTCACTCTTTCCTAACAACCCTAAACATAACCCTAACCGCAACAAGAAGCTCAACCCGAGTTAGACCCGAAAAAACACGTACGGTGCCACTTTCTGCCATCAAAAAGTGCTCTCAGCGGAAGCCTTTGGGTACACGTGAACTCCCTGGGGGAGCCTTTACGCAACCCCACACTCAACAGGACTCTGCGCCTTCACTCTTTCCTAACAACCCTAAACATAACCCTAACCGCAACAAGAAGCTGAACCCGAGTTAGACCCGAAAAAACACGTACGGTGCCACTTTCTGCCATCAAAAAGTGCTCTCAGCGGAAGCCTTTGGGTACACCTGAACTCCCTGGGGGAGCCTTTACGCAACCCCACACTCAACAGGACTCTGCGTCTTCACTCTTTCCTAAC
>NW_027663974.1:0-15000 GCF_964034855.1 Anser brachyrhynchus | reverse complement strand
GGGTACACTTGAACTCCCTGGGGGAGCCTTTACGCAACCCCACACTCAACAGGACTCTGCGTCTTCACTCTTTCCTAACAACCCTAAACATAACCCTAACCGCAACAAGAAGCTGAACCCGAGTTAGACCCGAAAAAACACGTACGGTGCCACTTTCTGCCATCAAAAAGTGCTCTCAGCGGAAGCCTTTGGGTACACCTGAACTCCCTGGGGGAGCCTTTACGCAACCCCACACTCAACAGGACTCTGCGTCTTCACTCTTTCCTAACAACCCTAAACATAACCCTAACCGCAACAAGAAGCTGAACCCGAGTTAGACCCGAAAAAACACGTACGGTGCCACTTTCTGCCATCCAAAAGTGCTCTCAGCGGAAGCCTTTGGGTACACCTGAACTCCCTGGGGGAGCCTTTACGCAACCCCACACTCAACAGGACTCTGCGTCTTCACTGTTTCCTAACAACCCTAAACATAACCCTAACCGCAACAAGAAGCTGAACCCGAGTTAGACCCGAAAAAACACGTACGGTGCCACTTTCTGCCATCAAAAAGTGCTCTCAGCGGAAGCCTTTGGGTACACCTGAACTCCCTGGGGGAGCCTTTACGCAACCCCACACTCAACAGGACTCTGCGTCTTCACTCTTTCCTAACAACCCTAAACATAACCCTAACCGCAACAAGAAGCTGAACCCGAGTTAGACCCGAAAAAACACGTACGGTGCCACTTTCTGCCATCAAAAAGTGCTCTCAGCGGAAGCCTTTGGGTACACCTGAACTCCCTGGGGGAGCCTTTACGCAACCCCACACTCAACAGGACTCTGCGTCTTCACTCTTTCCTAACAACCCTAAACATAACCCTAACCGCAACAAGAAGCTCAACCCGAGTTAGACCCGAAAAAACACGTACGGTGCCACTTTCTGCCATCAAAAAGTGCTCTCAGCGGAAGCCTTTGGGTACACCTGAACTCCCTGGGGGAGCCTTTACGCAACCCCACACTCAACAGGACTCTGCGTCTTCACTCTTTCCTAACAACCCTAAACATAACCCTAACCGCAACAAGAAGCTGAACCCGAGTTAGACCCGAAAAAACACGTACGGTGCCACTTTCTGCCATCAAAAAGTGCTCTCAGCGGAAGCCTTTGGGTACACCTGAACTCCCTGGGGGAGCCTTTACGCAACCCCACACTCAACAGGACTCTGCGTCTTCACTCTTTCCTAACAACCCTAAACATAACCCTAACCGCAACAAGAAGCTCAACCCGAGTTAGACCCGAAAAAACACGTACGGTGCCACTTTCTGCCATCAAAAAGTGCTCTCAGCGGAAGCCTTTGGGTACACCTGAACTCCCTGGGGGAGCCTTTACGCAACCCCACACTCAACAGGACTCTGCGTCTTCACTCTTTCCTAACAACCCTAAACATAACCCTAACCGCAACAAGAAGCTGAACCCGAGTTAGACCCGAAAAAACACGTACGGTGCCACTTTCTGCCATCAAAAAGTGCTCTCAGCGGAAGCCTTTGGGTACACCTGAACTCCCTGGGGGAGCCTTTACGCAACCCCACACTCAACAGGACTCTGCGTCTTCACTCTTTCCTAACAACCCTAAACATAACCCTAACCGCAACAAAAAGCTGAACCCGAGTTAGACCCGAAAAAACACGTACGGTGCCACTTTCTGCCATCAAAAAGTGCTCTCAGCGGAAGCCTTTGGGTACACCTGAACTCCCTGGGGGAGCCTTTACGCAACCCCACACTCAACAGGACTCTGCGTCTTCACTCTTTCCTAACAACCCTAAACATAACCCTAACCGCAACAAGAAGCTCAACCCGAGTTAGACCCGAAAAAACACGTACGGTGCCACTTTCTGCCATCAAAAAGTGCTCTCAGCGGAAGCCTTTGGGTACACCTGAACTCCCTGGGGGAGCCTTTACGCAACCCCACACTCAACAGGACTCTGCGTCTTCACTCTTTCCTAACAACCCTAAACATAACCCTAACCGCAACAAGAAGCTGAACCCGAGTTAGACCCGAAAAAACACGTACGGTGCCACTTTCTGCCATCAAAAAGTGCTCTCAGTGGAAGCCTTTGGGTACACCTGAACTCCCTGGGGGAGCCTTTACGCAACCCCACACTCAACAGGACTCTGCGTCTTCACTCTTTCCTAACAACCCTGAACATAACCCTAACCGCAACAAGAAGCTGAACCCGAGTTAGACCCGAAAAAACACGTACGGTGCCACTTTCTGCCATCAAAAAGTGCTCTCAGCGGAAGCCTTTGGGTACACCTGAACTCCCTGGGGGAGCCTTTACGCAACCCCACACTCAACAGGACTCTGCGTCTTCACTCTTTCCTAACAACCCTAAACATAACCCTAACCGCAACAAGAAGCTGAACCCGAGTTAGACCCGAAAAAACACGTACGGTGCCACTTTCTGCCATCCAAAAGTGCTCTCAGCGGAAGCCTTTGGGTACACCTGAACTCCCTGGGGGAGCCTTTACGCAACCCCACACTCAACAGGACTCTGCGTCTTCACTCTTTCCTAACAACCCTAAACATAACCCTAACCGCAACAAGAAGCTGAACCCGAGTTAGACCCGAAAAAACACGTACGGTGCCACTTTCTGCCATCAAAAAGTGCTCTCAGCGGAAGCCTTTGGGTACACCTGAACTCCCTGGGGGAGCCTTTACGCAACCCCACACTCAACAGGACTCTGCGTCTTCGCTCTTTCCTAACAACCCTAAACATAACCCTAACCGCAACAAGAAGCTGAACCCGAGTTAGACCCGAAAAAACACGTACGGTGCCACTTTCTGCCATCAAAAAGTGCTCTCAGCGGAAGCCTTTGGGTACACCTGAACTCCCTGGGGGAGCCTTTACGCAACCCCACACTCAACAGGACTCTGCGTCTTCACTCTTTCCTAACAACCCTAAACATAACCCTAACCGCAACAAGAAGCTGAACCCGAGTTAGACCCGAAAAAACACGTACGGTGCCACTTTCTGCCATCAAAAAGTGCTCTCAGCGGAAGCCTTTGGGTACACGTGAACTCCCTGGGGGAGCCTTTACGCAACCCCACACTCAACAGGACTCTGCGTCTTCACTCTTTCCTAACAACCCTAAACATAACCCTAACCGCAACAAGAAGCTGAACCCGAGTTAGACCCGAAAAAACACGTACGGTGCCACTTTCTGCCATCAAAAAGTGCTCTCAGTGGAAGCCTTTGGGTACACCTGAACTCCCTGGGGGAGCCTTTACGCAACCCCACACTCAACAGGACTCTGCGTCTTCACTCTTTCCTAACAACCCTGAACATAACCCTAACCGCACCAAGAAGCTCAACCCAACTTAGACCCGAAAAAACACGTACGGTGCCACTTTCTGCCATCAAAAAGTGCTCTCAGCGGAAGCCTTTGGGTACACCTGAACTCCCTGGGGGAGCCTTTACGCAACCCCACACTCAACAGGACTCTGCGTCTTCACTCTTTCCTAACAACCCTAAACATTACCCTAACCGCAACAAGAAGCTCAACCCGAGTTAGACCCGAAAAAACATGTACGGTGCCACTTTCTGCCATCAAAAAGTGCTCTCAGCGGAAGCCTTTGGGTACACCTGAACTCCCTGGGGGAGTCTTTACGCAACCCCACACTCAACAGGACTCTGCGTTTTCACTCTTTCCTAACAACCCTAAACATAAGCCTAACCGGAACAAGAAGCTGAACCCGAGTTAGACCCGAAAAAACACGTACGGTGCCACTTTCTGCCATCAAAAAGTGCTCTCAGCGGAAGCCTTTGGGTACACCTGAACTCCCTGGGGGAGCCTTTACGCAACCCCACACTCAACAGGACTCTACGTCTTCACTCTTTCCTAACAACCCTAAACATAACCCTAACCGCAACAAGAAGCTGAACCCGAGTTAGACCCGAAAAAACACGTACGGTGCCACTTTCTGCCATCAAAAAGTGCTCTCAGCGGAAGCCTTTGGGTACACCTGAACTCCCTGGGGGAGCCTTTACGCAACCCCACACTCAACAGGACTCTGCGTCTTCACTCTTTCCTAACAACCCTAAACATAAGCCTAACCGCAACAAGAAGCTCAACCCGAGTTAGACCCGAAAAAACACGTACGGTGCCACTTTCTGCCATCAAAAAGTGCTCTCAGCGGAAGCCTTTGGGTACACCTGAACTCCCTGGGGGAGCCTTTACGCAACCCCACACTCAACAGGACTCTGCGTCTTCACTCTTTCCTAACAACCCTAAACATAACCCTAACCGCAACAAGAAGCTGAACCCGAGTTAGACCCGATAAAACACGTACGGTGCCACTTTCTGCCATCAAAAAGTGCTCTCAGCGGAAGCCTTTGGGTACACCTGAACTCCCTGGGGGAGCCTTTACGCAACCCCACACTCAACAGGACTCTGTGTATTCACTCTTTCCTAACAACCCTAAACATAACCCTAACCGCAACAAGAAGCTGAACCCGAGTTAGACCCGAAAAAACACGTACGGTGCCACTTTCTGCCATCCAAAAGTGCTCTCAGCGGAAGCCTTTGGGTACACCTGAACTCCCTGGGGGAGCCTTTACGCAACCCCACACTCAACAGGACTCTGCGTCTTCACTGTTTCCTAACAACCCTAAACATAACCCTAACCGCAACAAGAAGCTGAACCCGAGTTAGACCCGAAAAAACACGTACGGTGCCACTTTCTGCCATCAAAAAGTGCTCTCAGCGGAAGCCTTTGGGTACACCTGAACTCCCTGGGGGAGCCTTTACGCAACCCCACACTCAACAGGACTCTGCGTCTTCACTCTTTCCTAACAACCCTAAACATAACCCTAACCGCAACAAGAAGCTCAACCCGAGTTAGACCCGAAAAAACACGTACGGTGCCACTTTCTGCCATCAAAAAGTGCTCTCGGCGGAAGCCTTTGGGTACACCTGAACTCCCTGGGGGAGCCTTTACGCAACCCCACACTCAACAGGACTCTGCGTCTTCACTCTTTCCTAACAACCCTAAACATAACCCTAACCGCAACAAGAAGCTGAACCCAAGTTAGACCCGAAAAAACACGTACGGTGCCACTTTCTGCCATCAAAAAGTGCTCTCAGCGGAAGCCTTTGGGTACACCTGAACTCCCTGGGGGAGCCTTTACGCAACCCCACACTCAACAGGACTCTGCGTCTTCACTCTTTCCTAACAACCCTAAACATAACCCTAACCGCAACAAGAAGCTGAACCCGAGTTAGACCCGAAAAAACACGTACGGTGCCACTTTCTGCCATCAAAAAGTGCTCTCAGCGGAAGCCTTTGGGTACACCTGAACTCCCTGGGGGAGCCTTTACGCAACCCCACACTCAACAGGACTCTGCGTCTTCACTCTTTCCTAACAACCCTAAACATAACCCTAACCGCAACAAGAAGCTGAACCCGAGTTAGACCCGAAAAAACACGTACGGTGCCACTTTCTGCCATCAAAAAGTGCTCTCAGCGGAAGCCTTTGGGTACACCTGAACTCCCTGGGGGAGCCTTTACGCAACCCCACACTCAACAGGACTCTGCGTCTTCACTCTTTCCTAACAACCCTAAACATAACACTAACCGCAACAAGAAGCTGAACCCGAGTTAGACCCGAAAAAACACGTACGGTGCCACTTTCTGCCATCAAAAAGTGCTCTCAGCGGAAGCCTTTGGGTACACCTGAACTCCCTGGGGGAGCCTTTACGCAACCCCACACTCAACAGGACTCTGCGTCTTCACTCTTTCCTAACAACCCTAAACATAACCCTAACCGCAACAAGAAGCTGAACCCGAGTTAGACCCGAAAAAACACGTACGGTGCCACTTTCTGCCATCAAAAAGTGCTCTCGGCGGAAGCCTTTGGGTACACCTGAACTCCCTGGGGGAGCCTTTACGCAACCCCACACTCAACAGGACTCTGCGTCTTCACTCTTTCCTAACAACCCTAAACATAACCCTAACCGCAACAAGAAGCTGAACCCGAGTTAGACCCGAAAAAACACGTACGGTGCCACTTTCTGCCATCAAAAAGTGCTCTCAGCGGAAGCCTTTGGGTACACCTGAACTCCCTGGGGGAGCCTTTACGCAACCCCACACTCAACAGGACTCTGCGTCTTCACTCTTTCCTAACAACCCTAAACATAACCCTAACCGCAACAAGAAGCTGAACCCGAGTTAGACCCGAAAAAACACGTACGGTGCCACTTTCTGCCATCAAAAAGTGCTCTCAGCGGAAGCCTTTGGGTACACCTGAACTCCCTGGGGGAGCCTTTACGCAACCCCACACTCAACAGGACTCTGCGTCTTCACTCTTTCCTAACAACCCTAAACATAACCCTAACCGCAACAAGAAGCTGAACCCGAGTTAGACCCGAAAAAACACGTACGGTGCCACTTTCTGCCATCAAAAAGTGCTCTCAGCGGAAGCCTTTGGGTACACCTGAACTCCCTGGGGGAGCCTTTACGCAACCCCACACTCAACAGGACTCTGAGTCTTCACTCTTTCCTAACAACCCTAAACATAACACTAACCGCAACAAGAAGCTGAACCCGAGTTAGACCCGAAAAAACACGTACGGTGCCACTTTCTGCCATCAAAACGTGCTCTCAGCGGAAGCCTTTGGGTACACCTGAACTCCCTGGGGGAGCCTTTACGCAACCCCACACTCAACAGGACTCTGCGTCTTCACTCTTTCCTAACAACCCTAAACATAACCCTAACCGCAACAAGAAGCTGAACCCGAGTTAGACCCGAAAAAACACGTACGGTGCCACTTTCTGCCATCAAAAAGTGCTCTCAGCGGAAGCCTTTGGGTACACCTAAACTCCCTGGGGGAGTCTTTACGCAACCCCACACTCAACAGGACTCTGCGTTTTCACTCTTTCCTAACAACCCTAAACATAAGCCTAACCGGAACAAGAAGCTGAACCCGAGTTAGACCCGAAAAAACACGTACGGTGCCACTTTCTGCCATCAAAAAGTGCTCTCAGCGGAAGCCTTTGGGTACACCTGAACTCCCTGGGGGAGCCTTTACGCAACCCCACACTCAACAGGACTCTGCGTCTTCACTCTTTCCTAACAACCCTAAACATAACCCTAACCGCAACAAGAAGCTGAACCCGAGTTAGACCCGAAAAAACACGTACGGTGCCACTTTCTGCCATCAAAAAGTGCTCTCAGCGGAAGCCTTTGGGTACACCTGAACTCCCTGGGGGAGCCTTTACGCAACCCCACACTCAACAGGACTCTGCGTCTTCACTCTTTCCTAACAACCCTAAACATAACCCTAACCGCAACAAGAAGCTGAACCCGAGTTAGACCCGAAAAAACACGTACGGTGCCACTTTCTGCCATCAAAAAGTGCTCTCAGCGGAAGCCTTTGGGAACACCTGAACTCCCTGGGGGAGCCTTTACGCAACCCCACACTCAACAGGACTCTGCGTCTTCACTCTTTCCTAACAACCCTAAACATAAGCCTAACCGCAACAAGAAGCTGAACCCGAGTTAGACCCGAAAAAACACGTACGGTGCCACTTTCTGCCATCAAAAAGTGCTCTCAGCGGAAGCCTTTGGGTACACCTGAACTCCCTGGGGGAGCCTTTACGCAACCCCACACTCAACAGGACTCTGCGTCTTCACTCTTTCCTAACAACCCTAAACATAACCCTAACCGCAACAAGAAGCTGAACCCGAGTTAGACCCGAAAAAACACGTACGGTGCCACTTTCTGCCATCAAAAAGTGCTCTCAGCGGAAGCCTTTGGGTACACCTGAACTCCCTGGGGGAGCCTTTACGCAACCCCACACTCAACAGGACTCTGCGTCTTCACTCTTTCCTAACAACCCTAAACATAACCCTAACCGCAACAAGAAGCTGAACCCGAGTTAGACCCGAAAAAACACGTACGGTGCCACTTTCTGCCATCAAAAAGTGCTCTCAGCGGAAGCCTTTGGGTACACCTGAACTCCCTGGGGGAGCCTTTACGCAACCCCACACTCAACAGGACTCTGCGTCTTCACTCTTTCCTAACAACCCTAAACATAACCCTAACCGCAACAAGAAGCTGAACCCGAGTTAGACCCGAAAAAACACGTACGGTGCCACTTTCTGCCATCAAAAAGTGCTCTCAGCGGAAGCCTTTGGGTACACCTGAACTCCCTGGGGGAGCCTTTACGCAACCCCACACTCAACAGGACTCTGCGTCTTCACTCTTTCCTAACAACCCTAAACATAACCCTAACCGCAACAAGAAGCTGAACCCGAGTTAGACCCGAAAAAACACGTACGGTGCCACTTTCTGCCATCCAAAAGTGCTCTCAGCGGAAGCCTTTGGGTACACCTGAACTCCCTGGGGGAGCCTTTACGCAACGCCACACTCAACAGGACTCTGCGTCTTCACTCTTTCCTAACAGCCATAAACATAACCCTAACCGCAACAAGAAGCTCAACCCGAGTTAGACCCGAAAAAACACGTACGGTGCCACTTTCTGCCATCAAAAAGTGCTCTCAGCGGAAGCCTTTGGGTACACCTGAACTCCCTGGGGGAGCCTTTACGCAACCCCACACTCAACAGGACTCTGCGTCTTCACTCTTTCCTAACAACCCTAAACATAACCCTAACCGCAACAAGAAGCTCAACCCGAGTTAGACCCGAAAAAACACGTACGCTGCCACTTTCTGCCATCCAAAAGTGCTCTCAGCGGAAGCCTTTGGGTACACCTGAACTCCCTGGGGGAGCCTTTACGCAACCCCACACTCAACAGGACTCTGAGTCTTCACTCTTTCCTAACAACCCTAAACATAACCCTAACCGCAACAAGAAGCTGAACCCGAGTTAGACCCGAAAAAACACGTACGGTGCCACTTTCTGCCATCAAAACGTGCTCTCAGCGGAAGCCTTTGGGTACACCTGAACTCCCTGGGGGAGCCTTTACGCAACCCCACACTCAACAGGACTCTGCGTCTTCACTCTTTCCTAACAACCCTAAACATAACCCTAACCGCAACAAGAAGCTGAACCCGAGTTAGACCCGAAAAAACACGTACGGTGCCACTTTCTGCCATCAAAAAGTGCTCTCAGCGGAAGCCTTTGGGTACACCTGAACTCCCTGGGGGAGCCTTTACGCAACCCCACACCCAACAGGACTCTGCGTCTTCACTCTTTCCTAACAACCCTAAACATAACCCTAACCGCAACAAGAAGCTGAACCCGAGTTAGACCCGAAAAAACACGTACGGTGCCACTTTCTGCCATCAAAAAGTGCTCTCAGCGGAAGCCTTTGGGTACACCTGAAATCCCTGGGGGAGCCTTTACGCAACCCCACACTCAACAGGACTCTGCGTCTTCACTCTTTCCTAACAACCCTAAACATAACCCTAACCGCAACAAGAAGCTGAACCCGAGTTAGACCCGAAAAAACACGTACGGTGCCACTTTCTGCCATCCAAAAGTGCTCTCAGCGGAAGCCTTTGGGTACACCTGAACTCCCTGGGGGAGCCTTTACGCAACCCCGCACTCAACAGGACTCTGCGTCTTCACTCTTTCCTAACAACCCTAAACATAACCCTAACCGCAACAAGAAGCTGAACCCGAGTTAGACCCGAAAAAACACGTACGGTGCCACTTTCTGCCATCAAAAATTGCTCTCAGCGGAAGCCTTTGGGTACACCTGAACTCCCTGGGGGAGCCTTTACGCAACCCCACACTCAACAGGACTCTGCGTCTTCACTCTTTCCTAACAACCCTAAACATAACCCTAACCGCAACAAGAAGCTCAACCCGAGTTAGACCCGAAAAAACACGTACGGTGCCACTTTCTGCCATCAAAAAGTGCTCTCAGCGGAAGCCTTTGGGTACACCTGAACTCCCTGGGGGAGCCTTTACGCAACCCCACACTCAACAGGACTCTGCGTCTTCACTCTTTCCTAACAACCCTAAACATAACCCTAACCGCAACAAGAAGCTCAACCCGAGTTAGACCCGAAAAAACACGTACGGTGCCACTTTCTGCCATCAAAAAGTGCTCTCAGCGGAAGCCTTTGGGTACACCTGAACTCCCTGGGGGAGCCTTTACGCAACCCCACACTCAACAGGACTCTGCGTCTTCACTCTTTCCTAACAACCCTAAACATAACCCTAACCGCAACAAGAAGCTGAACCCGAGTTAGACCCGAAAAAACACGTACGGTGCCACTTTCTGCCATCAAAAAGTGCTCTCAGCGGAAGCCTTTGGGTACACCTGAAATCCCTGGGGGAGCCTTTACGCAACCCCACACTCAACAGGACTCTGCGTCTTCACTCTTTCCTAACAACCCTAAACATAACCCTAACCGCAACAAGAAGCTGAACCCGAGTTAGACCCGAAAAAACACGTACGGTGCCACTTTCTGCCATCCAAAAGTGCTCTCAGCGGAAGCCTTTGGGTACACCTGAACTCCCTGGGGGAGCCTTTACGCAACCCCGCACTCAACAGGACTCTGCGTCTTCACTCTTTCCTAACAACCCTAAACATAACCCTAACCGCAACAAGAAGCTGAACCCGAGTTAGACCCGAAAAAACACGTACGGTGCCACTTTCTGCCATCAAAAATTGCTCTCAGCGGAAGCCTTTGGGTACACCTGAACTCCCTGGGGGAGCCTTTACGCAACCCCACACTCAACAGGACTCTGCGTCTTCACTCTTTCCTAACAACCCTAAACATAACCCTAACCGCAACAAGAAGCTCAACCCGAGTTAGACCCGAAAAAACACGTACGGTGCCACTTTCTGCCATCAAAAAGTGCTCTCAGCGGAAGCCTTTGGGTACACCTGAACTCCCTGGGGGAGCCTTTACGCAACCCCACACTCAACAGGACTCTGCGTCTTCACTCTTTCCTAACAACCCTAAACATAACCCTAACCGCAACAAGAAGCTGAACCCGAGTTAGACCCGAAAAAACACGTACGGTGCCACTTTCTGCCATCAAAAAGTGCTCTCAGCGGAAGCCTTTGGGTACACCTGAAATCCCTGGGGGAGCCTTTACGCAACCCCACACTCAACAGGACTCTGCGTCTTCACTCTTTCCTAACAACCCTAAACATAACCCTAACCGCAACAAGAAGCTGAACCCGAGTTAGACCCGAAAAAACACGTACGGTGCCACTTTCTGCCATCCAAAAGTGCTCTCAGCGGAAGCCTTTGGGTACACCTGAACTCCCTGGGGGAGCCTTTACGCAACCCCGCACTCAACAGGACTCTGCGTCTTCACTCTTTCCTAACAACCCTAAACATAACCCTAACCGCAACAAGAAGCTGAACCCGAGTTAGACCCGAAAAAACACGTACGGTGCCACTTTCTGCCATCAAAAATTGCTCTCAGCGGAAGCCTTTGGGTACACCTGAACTCCCTGGGGGAGCCTTTACGCAACCCCACACTCAACAGGACTCTGCGTCTTCACTCTTTCCTAACAACCCTAAACATAACCCTAACCGCAACAAGAAGCTCAACCCGAGTTAGACCCGAAAAAACACGTACGGTGCCACTTTCTGCCATCAAAAAGTGCTCTCAGCGGAAGCCTTTGGGTACACCTGAACTCCCTGGGGGAGCCTTTACGCAACCCCACACTCAACAGGACTCTGCGTCTTCACTCTTTCCTAACAACCCTAAACATAACCCTAACCGCAACAAGAAGCTCAACCCGAGTTAGACCCGAAAAAACACGTACGGTGCCACTTTCTGCCATCAAAAAGTGCTCTCAGCGGAAGCCTTTGGGTACACCTGAACTCCCTGGGGGAGCCTTTACGCAACCCCACACTCAACAGGACTCTGCGTCTTCACTCTTTCCTAACAACCCTAAACATAACCCTAACCGCAACAAGAAGCTGAACCCGAGTTAGACCCGAAAAAACACGTACGGTGCCACTTTCTGCCATCAAAAAGTGCTCTCAGCGGAAGCCTTTGGGAACACCTGAACTCCCTGGGGGAGCCTTTACACAACCCCACACTCAACAGGACTCTGCGTCTTCACTCTTTCCTAACAACCCTAAACATAAGCCTAACCGGAACAAGAAGCTCAACCCGAGTTAGACCCGAAAAAACACGTACGGTGCCACTTTCTGCCATCAAAAAGTGCTCTCAGCGGAAGCCTTTGGGTACACCTGAACTCCCTGGGGGAGCCTTTACGCAACCCCACACTCAACAGGACTCTGCGTCTTCACTCTTTCCTAACAACCCTAAACATAACCCTAACCGCAACAAGAAGCTGAACCCGAGTTAGACCCGAAAAAACACGTACGGTGCCACTTTCTGCCATCAAAAAGTGCTCTCAGCGGAAGCCTTTGGGTACACCTGAACTCCCTGGGGGAGCCTTTACGCAACCCCACACTCAACAGGACTCTGCGTCTTCACTCTTTCCTAACAACCCTAAACATAACCCTAACCGCAACAAGAAGCTGAACCCGAGTTAGACCCGAAAAAACACGTACGGTGCCACTTTCTGCCATCAAAAAGTGCTCTCAGCGGAAGCCTTTGGGAACACCTGAACTCCCTGGGGGAGCCTTTACACAACCCCACACTCAACAGGACTCTGCGTCTTCACTCTTTCCTAACAACCCTAAACATAAGCCTAACCGGAACAAGAAGCTCAACCCGAGTTAGACCCGAAAAAACACGTACGGTGCCACTTTCTGCCATCAAAAAGTGCTCTCAGCGGAAGCCTTTGGGTACACCTGAACTCCCTGGGGGAGCCTTTACGCAACCCCACACTCAACAGGACTCTGCGTCTTCACTCTTTCCTAACAACCCTAAACATAACCCTAACCGCAACAAGAAGCTGAACCCGAGTTAGACCCGAAAAAACACGTACGGTGCCACTTTCTGCCATCAAAAAGTGCTCTCAGCGGAAGCCTTTGGGTACACCTGAACTCCCTGGGGGAGCCTTTACGCAACCCCACACTCAACAGGACTCTGCGTCTTCACTCTTTCCTAACAACCCTAAACATAACCCTAACCGCAACAAGAAGCTGAACCCGAGTTAGACCCGAAAAAACACGTACGGTGCCACTTTCTGCCATCAAAAAGTGCTCTCAGCGGAAGCCTTTGGGTACACCTGAACTCCCTGGGGGAGCCTTTACGCAACCCCACAGTCAACAGGACTCTGCGTCTTCACTCTTTCCTAACAACCCTAAACATAACCCTAACCGCAACAAGAAGCTGAACCCGAGTTAGACCCGAAAAAACACGTACGGTGCCACTTTCTGCCATCAAAAAGTGCTCTCAGCGGAAGCCTTTGGGTACACCTGAACTCCCTGGGGGAGCCTTTACGCAACCCCACACTCAACAGGACTCTGCGTCTTCACTCTTTCCTAACAACCCTAAACATAACCCTAACCGCAACAAGAAGCTGAACCCGAGTTAGACCCGAAAAAACACGTACGGTGCCACTTTCTGCCATCAAAAAGTGCTCTCAGCGGAAGCCTTTGGGTACACCTGAACTCCCTGGGGGAGCCTTTACGCAACCCCACACTCAACAGGACTCTGCGTCTTCACTCTTTCCTAACAACCCTAAACATAACCCTAACCGCAACAAGAAGCTGAACCCGAGTTAGACCCGAAAAAACACGTACGGTGCCACTTTCTGCCATCAAAAAGTGCTCTCAGCGGAAGCCTTTGGGAACACCTGAACTCCCTGGGGGAGCCTTTACGCAACCCCACACTCAACAGGACTCTGCGTCTTCACTCTTTCCTAACAACCCTAAACATAACCCTAACCGCAACAAGAAGCTGAACCCGAGTTAGACCCGAAAAAACACGTACGGTGCCACTTTCTGCCATCAAAAAGTGCTCTCAGTGGAAGCCTTTGGGTACACCTGAACTCCCTGGGGGAGCCTTTACGCAACCCCACACTCAACAGGACTCTGCGTCTTCACTCTTTCCTAACAACCCTGAACATAACCCTAACCGCAACAAGAAGCTGAACCCGAGTTAGACCCGAAAAAACACGTACGGTGCCACTTTCTGCCATCAAAAAGTGCTCTCAGCGGAAGCCTTTGGGTACACCTGAACTCCCTGGGGGAGCCTTTACGCAACCCCACACTCAACAGGACTCTGCGTCTTCACTCTTTCCTAACAACCCTAAACATAACCCTAACCGGAACAAGAAGCTGAACCCGAGTTAGACCCAAAAAAACATGTACGGTGCCACTTTCTGCCATCCAAAAGTGCTCTCAGCGGAAGCCTTTGGGTACACCTGAACTCCCTGGGGGAGCCTTTACGCAACCCCACACTCAACAGGACTCTGTGTCTTCACTCTTTCCTAACAACCCTAAACATAACGCTAACCGCAACAAGAAGCTGAACCCGAGTTAGACCCGAAAAAACCCGAGCCTTTACGCAACCCCACACTCAACAGAACTCTGTGCCTTCAATATTTCCAAACAACTCTAACCCTTATATTAACACTAAAACTACCACTGCCCCTACAACTAAACCCTAACCAGAACCCTACACCTAACCCTAACTCTAGCCCTAAACACTAAACCTTAAGCCCTAAACCCTGAACCCTAACCCTAACCCTAACCCTAACCCTAACCCTAACCTTAAATCCTAACACTAAACCCTGACTCAAAACCCTAACCATAACCCTAACCCTAACCGTAACCCTAACCCTAACCCTAACCCTAACCCTAACCCTAACCCTAACCCTAACCCTAACCTCTAAGCCCTAACCCCTAACCTCTAACCATAACCATAACCGTAACCCTAACCCTAACCCTATCCCTAACCCAAACCCTAAACCCTAAACCCTAACCCTAAACCGAACCTAAACACTAACCCTAACCCTAGCCCTATCCCTAATCCTTAACCCTAAACCCTAAACCCTAAACCCTAAACGTAACCCTAACCTTAACCCTAAACCCTAACCCTAGCCTGAACCCTAGCCCTAGACCTAGCCGTAACCCTAATCCAAACCCTAAACCTAGCCCTAACCC
>NW_027663975.1:0-18651 GCF_964034855.1 Anser brachyrhynchus | reverse complement strand
TGACGCGGGGAGGACGGGGGTGGGGGACACCGGGGGGGGGCGACACCTGGGGGACTCACCCCGGCTCCTCGGGCAGCAGCAGCTCCGAGCGCGCCGCCCGCGTGGCCGCCGCCTCCTCGTTGCGCTCCGCTCGCTGCAGGTGCCCCCGCAGGCGCTGGGTGCGGGCGCGGGGCTGGGATAAAAAGGGAGGGGGGGGCATCAGGTGGGACCCCCAAATCCCTCCCCAAGCCCCCCAGGTCCCCCCTGAGCCACTCCACAAGCCCCCCAGCCACCCCCCAAATCCCTCTCCAACCCCCCCAGATCCCCCCCAAATCCCACCCCAAGCCCCCCAACCCCTTCCCATCCTCCTCCAGCCCCCCGAATCCCTCTCCGAGCCCCCTCAGATCCTCCCCAACCCCCTCCCAGCCCCCCCAGATCCTTTCCCAAGCCCCCCCAAATCCCTCTCCAAGCCCCCAGTTCCCCCCTAACCCCCTCCTAGCACCCCCCAAATCCCTCCCCAAGCCCCCCAAACCCATCCCATCCCCCCAGCCCCCCTCAAACCCCCCCCAACCCCCTCAGCCTCCCCCAAAATCCCTCCCAGCCTCCTCATACTGTCCCAGACGCCCCCCAAATCCCACCCCAAGCCCCCACAAAGCCCTCCCAGCCCACTCAGACCCCCCCAAGTCCCTCCTCAACCTCTTCAGAGCCCCCCAAATCCGTCCCCAAGTCCCCCCACCCCCCTCAGACCCCTCCCCAATCCCACCCCAAGCCCCACAAAGCCCTCCCAGCCCCCTCAGACCCCCCCCAGCCCTCCCAAATCCCCCCTCAACCCCCCTCAGACCCCTCCAAATCCCCCCCAAGCCCCCCCAGACCCCCCAAATCCTCCCCCAGCTCCCCCAAGTCCCCCCCCAGCCCCCACCTCCTTGCCCTCCGAACCCCTCAGGAACCGCCTCACCCGAGGCCGGGGCAGGGGCGCGGCCCCCGGGAAGGGGTCCTGCCTCCTCGGGGCCCCCCCGGGCCCCCCCCGCCGGCCCCGGGCCCCCCGGGCCGCGCCCCCCCCGCCGGTGGCCGCCGCCGCCGCCACCATCCCCGCCGCGTGCGTGCGCGCCGGGCCCGCCCTTCCGGCGCCCCGGCGCGCCGCGGCCAATCAGGAGGCGGGGAGCCCCGGCGCGCGGCCAATGGCGAACCGAGGAGGCTTTGCCCGACGTAGGGCGGGGCGAAGGCGGCGGCGCCATGTTTGTAGCGGGCGGGCGAGGCGGAGGGGCGGGGCGGGGCGCCGCCATGTTGCTGGAGGGCAGCGGAGCGAAGCGGGCGCCGCCATGTTGGTTGAGGGCAAAGCACGGGAACGCCGGCGCGGCCATGTTGGTTGAGGGCAAAGCACGGGAACGCCGGCGCGGCCATGTTGGTTGAGGGCAAAGCAAGGGAACGCTGGCGCGGCCATGTTGGTTGAGGGCAAAGCAAGGGAACGCCGGCGCGGCCATGTTGGTTGAGGGCAAAGCAAGGGAACGCCGGCGCGGCCATGTTGGTTGAGGGCAAAGCAAGGGAACGCCGGCGCGGCCATGTTGGTTGAGGGCAAAGCAGGGGAACGCCGGCGCGGCCATGTTGGTTGAGGGCAAAGCAAGGGAACGCCGGCGCGGCCATGTTGGTTGAGGGCAAAGCACGGGAACGCCGGCGCGGCCATGTTGGTTGAGGGCAAAGCAAGGGAACGCCGGCGCCGCCATGTCTGTTAAGGGCAGCCGGGTGGCGCTTGCACACTAGTGCCAGCAAATGGGCGGGGCTTGCATGCCCTTATCACGGGGTGGGCGGGGCTTGCACGACCACCCCATCCAGAGCCCCCCCAGCTGTACCCAAAGCCCGGCTCCCCCCCCAAGCCCTTGCACTGTGGGCGTGCAAAGCCCTGTCCCCGTGCAAGAACCCCCCGCCCCCATCCTCGTGCAAGGCCCAGTCCTCGTGCAAGGCCCCTGGTGTCCCCCCCCCAAAAACGACACAGCCCGGAGCACATCTGGTGACAAAAGGCGCCTTTATTTCCAGCCAAATTACTTCTTCTTGGAGACGCCGACGGTGCGGCCCCGGCGCCCGGTGGTCTTGGTGTGCTGGCCTCGCACGCGCAACCTAGGGGGGAGAACAGGGGGACAGCGGTGTCACGGCCCCCGTCCCCACACGTGTCCCCAACCCCCCCGTGTCCCCCCCCATGCTCACCCCCAGAAGTGGCGCAGCCCCCGGTGTGCCCGGATCTTCTTCAGCCGCTCCAGGTCCTCGCGCAGCTTGTTGTCCAGCCCGTTGGCCAGCACCTACGCGGGGACGGGGACGGGCAGTGTCACCGCCGTGTCCCCGGGGATGTCCCCGGTGTCCCCCCGCGCCCCCTCCCGCCTCACCTGGCTGTACTTGCCGTCCTTCACGTCCTTCTGCCTGTTGAGGAACCAGTCGGGGATCTTGTACTGCCGCGGGTTCTGCATGATGGTGATGACGCGCTCCACCTGCGGGGACAAAGTGACACGGGAAGTGTCCCCGCGTCTGTCCCCCCCCCCCCCCCGCATCCCCCCCCCTCGCATCCCCGGTGTCCCCAAGCCCTCACCTCGTCCTCCGTCAGCTCGCCCGCCCGCTTGGTGAGGTCGATGTCGGCCTTGCGCAGCACCACGTGGGCATAGCGGCGCCCCACGCCCTGCAGCGGGGACAGCGTCAGGGGGGGCGGGGGGCCAGCGGGGGACACGGCGGGGACGCCCCCGTCACCCTGTGTCCCCAAATCCCCCCCCTAGGCCCCCCCCCACCTCACCTTGATGGCGGTGATGGCGAAGGCGATCTTCCGCCGGCCGTCGATGTTGGTGTTGAGCACTCGCAGGATGTGCTGGAACTTCTCGGGGATGACGAGCGACTGCGGGGACGGGGACGGTCACCAAGGGACAGGGACAGTCACTGGGGGACAAGGACAGTCCCCAAGGGATTGGGACGGTCCCCAAAGGATTGGGATGGTCACCAAGGGATGGGGACGGGGACCAAGGGACAGGGACAGTCACCGAGGGACAGGGATGGTCCCCAAGGGACGGGGACGGTCCCCGGGGGACAGGGACAGTCCCCAAGGGATTGCGATGGTCCCCAAGGGATGGGGACGGTCACCAAGGGTTGGGGATGGGGACGGGGACCGAGGGACGGGATCCAAGGGATGGGGACAGTCACTGAGGGATAGGGACAGTGACTGAGAAATGGGGACAGTCACCAAAAAAGGGGGACGGTGACCAAGGGACAGGGACGGCGACCAAGGGACAGGGTCCAAGGGATGGGGACCGAGGGATGGGGACGGGGACCGTGACAAAGGGACAGGGACGGTCACCGGGGGCGGTGGGAAGGAGGAGCCATGGGGCTGGGTGGCCCTGGGGGGGGGGGAAAGGGGCAGGGAGAGGGGCTTGGGGACACCCCAGGGGGGCTCAGGGACACCCCCAGGGGCTTGGGGACACCCCGAGGGGCTTGGGGACACTGAGGGGGGGGGGGGCTCGGGGACACCTCAGGGACTTGGGGACACCCCCAGCGGGACTTGAGGACACCGGGGGGGGGGGGAGTCAGGGACACCCCCAGGGGCTCGGGGACACCCCTGGGGCCTTGGGGACACCCTCGGGGGGGGGCTCGGGGACACCTGGGGGGGGACTCGGAGACACCCCCAGGGCCCGGCCACGATCGCCACAGGCCGCGGACCCCGCCGACAGCCGCCGATGGCGCCGGGCGCGGTCCCCCCGCCGCATCCGCCCCCCTCCCCGTTCCCCCCGACCCCCCCGTGCCCCTCAGCCCCTTCCCGTCCCCCTCCGCCCCGTCCCGGCGCCGATGCCGCCCGATGCCGCCCCCCCCCCCCCCCCCTCCCCTTCCAGGCCCCGCGCCCACCATGGCGGCGCCTTCGCGGTGCTGCTCGGGGAAGGGAAGGAGGCGGAAGTGACGTCAGCGCACCGCCCCCCTCCCTCCCCCGTCACGTGACGCGGGTTGGGGCGGGGCGGGGCGGGGAGGGGAAGGGGAGGGGGGAGCCAAGATGGCGGCGGCGGAGGCCGAGCACCCCCTGCAGGGGATGGCGGAGCCCGAGCTGGAGCTGGGCGGGGAGGACCTGGTGCTGGACGGCGTCGATGGTGCGCGGGGGGGGCACGGGGGGGGATGTTGGGGACACGGGGGGGACACGGGGGGACACGGGGGGACGCTGGGGGGGGGCGTTGGGGACGTGGGGGGGGACGCTGGGGGGTGGCGACAGGGGGCGGAGGGGGCTGGGGGGACGTGGGGGGGCCCTGGGGGGGCTCTGGGGGCACGGGGGGGATGTTTGGGACACTGGGGGGACATGGAGGGGGGGAACTGGGGACAGGAGGGGGACATTGGGGGCTTGGGGGGGTATTGGGGACGCTGGGGGGGGACACAGGGGACAGGAGGGGGGCATGGGGGGGGCCTGGGGGCAGGGGGGGACACTGGGGGGACATGGGGGGGGGAATTGGGGACAGGAGGGGGACATTGGGGGCTTGGGGGGGGGTTTGGGGGGCACTGGGGGGGGGGTCACAGGGGACAGGAGGGGGACATGAGGGGGCCCTGGGGACGGGGGGACACAGGGAGGGACGTTGGGGACACAGGGGGGACATGGGGTGGTCATTGGGGACAGGAGGGGAGTGTGGGGGGGTGACATAGGACAGGAGGGGGACAGGGGGTGACTTTGGGGGACACTGGGAATGGGGGGGACATGGGGGGACATTGGGGACGGGGGAGGATGCAGGGGGACATGGGGGGACATGGGGTGGGTGGCCCGGGGGATGGGGGGTGACACGGGGGGGGGACCCTGGGGACAGAAACGGGACACAGGGATGAATGCCAGGAGAAGCAAGGGGCCAAGGGGCGGCCTTAGGGTGGGACAGCGTGGGGGCGGGAACGAGGTGACAAAAAGGGGCCACCAAGGGCGGGGAGGGGGGGGGAAATGGTGACACCGTGTCCCCCACCCCCAAGTTCACATCCAGGCCAACCTGGAGGACGCGCTGGTGCAGGAGGCCCTGAAGACGGTGAGCGAGGTCCCCCCCCCCCCGCGTCCCCAACCCCTTAACGTCCCCCCCCCGCCTTAGTGCCACCACCCCGCGGTGCCACCCCCCCCCCTCGGTGTCACCGCTGTCCCCGCAGGGCGTGGACCTGCGCCAGTACTCGAGGCAGGTGGAGCTGGAGCTGCAGGAGGTCGAGCGCGCCTCCATCCGCGACTGTATCCTTCTCGTGGGGGTGTCACGGGGCTGGGGGGGGGGTCCCTCGGTGTCCCCAATGTCCCCTGGTGTCCCTCGGTGTCCCCTGGTGTCCCTTAACCGTCCCCGCAGACATCAAGGAGAGCGAGAACATCGCCTCGCTGCACAACCAGATCACCGCCTGCGACGCCATCCTGGAGGTCGGAGCCCGGCGGCCCCCGCGGGCGTCCCCAGGGACGTCCCTGCCACGTCTCCGCCGTGTCCCCAAGTCCCCCTCTGTCCTCTCCCCGCAGCGCATGGAGCAGATGCTGGGCTCCTTCCAGAGCGCCCTGAGCAGCATCAGCTGCGAGATCCGCACGCTGCAGGAGCACTCGGTGGCCATGAACCTGCGGCTGCGCAACCGCCGCGCCGTGCGCCGCCAGCTGGGCCAGCTGCTGGACGAGCTGGTGGTGCCGGCCCCCATGATCAGGTAGGGCAAGGGACGAGGGACGCGAAACCTGTCCCCGTGTCCCCCCCGCTTTTCGTATTTCCCCCCCTCAGCGCCATCCTGGAGGCGCCGGTGACGGAGCAGGAGTTCCTGGAGCAGCTCCACGAGCTCAACGGGAAGATCAACTCGGTGAAGGAGCAGGCGTTCAGGGAGACCGTGGCCTGCGCCGACGTGCAGCACATCCTGGAGAAGCTCAAGATCAAGGCAAGCCCCCCCCCCAAAATGAAAAAAACGACCCCCTCCTCCCCTTCCCGACACCTCCTGACCCGTTTTGTCCCCCCCCCCCGCTTTTTTTCAGGCGGTGACCAAAATCCGCGAGTTCGTCCTGCAGAAGATTTACTCCTTCCGCAAGCCCATGACCAACTACCAGATCCCGCAGAACGCCTTGCTGAAGTACAGGTGGGTGCCCCCCCGTTATTTTTAACCCCCTCCCTGTTATTTTTAACCCCCCCCCCCGCTGCTTTTAACCCCCCCCTTTTTGTTTTCTCGCAGGTTTTTCTACCAGTTCCTGCTGGGCAACGAGCGGGCGGTGGCGCAGGAGCTGCGGGAGCAGTACGTGGACACCATGAGCAAGATCTACCTCTCCTACTTCAAGTCCTACACCAGCCGCCTCATGAAGATCCAGGTGGGGTGGGGGGGACACCCATGGGGCTGGGGGGGGCACGCGGGGGGGGGGGCAGGACCCCTTTTTGGCGCTCATTTTCCCCGCTTTCCACCCCGCAGTACGAGGAGGTGGCGGAGAAGGACGACCTGATGGGCGTGGAGGACACGGCCAAGAAAGATATCCTGGGGAGCTGCTTGGGGGGGTGGGGGGGGTGGCAGGGGAGGGTGTGGGGGGGCAAAACGTGCCCCCCCCGTTTTATTCTTGCCCCCCCCCCCGTTGTGTCCTTGACCACCCCCCCCGGCCGTGCCCCCACGCTTCTTCTCGAAGCCGTCGCTGAAGAACCGCAACACCGTCTTCACGCTGGGCAACCGCGGCAGCGTCATCGGGGCGGCCGAGCTGGAGGGCCCCATCATCGTGCCCCACGCCGCCCAGAAGAGCGACGTGAGGGTGAGCATGAGGCCCAAGGGGGGTCCTAAAAATGTGGGGGGGGTCCCCAAAAGGCTCTGACCCCCCCCCCCCAGTACCCCTTCGAGTCGCTGTTCCGCAGCCAGCACTACGCGCTGCTGGACAACGGCTGCCGCGAGTACCTCTTCCTCTGCGACTTCTTCATGGTGGCGGGGCCCAGCGCCCAGGACCTCTTCAACGCCGTCATGGGCAAGACCCTGGCCATGTTCCTGGTGGGTTTGGGAGCGGGATTTTATCGGGGGGCGGGGTCGCCCCGTGCCGCTGACACCCCCGCCCCCCCTAAAAAACGTCCCCGCAGAAGCACATGGAAGCCTACGTCTGCGACTGCTACGACGGCATCGCCGTCTTCCTCTGCATCCACATCGTGCTGCGCTTCAAGGCCATCATGGCCAAGCGCAACATCCCCGCCGTCGATAAGTGAGTCCTGGGGGGGCTGCTCTGACCCCCCCGCCCCTAAAAAAAAACCCCGACGTGCCCCCCCCAAACATCCGTGGGGCCGCGCAGGTACTGGGACGCGCTGCTGGAGATGCTGTGGCCCCGCTTCGAGCACATCCTGGAGCTGAACATCCAGAGCATCCAGAACACCGACCCGCAGAGGCTGGGCTTCCTCGACACGCGGCCCCACTACGTAAATAGGGTTGTTTTTTTTTGGGGGGGGGGGGCTTGCGGGGCCCCCCCTCGGCCTTATTTTCGCCTCCTCAGATCACGCGGCGCTACGCCGAGTTCTCCTCCGCCATCGTCAGCATCAACCAGACGTTCCCCAACGAGAAGACCCACGCGCTGCTGGGGCAGCTGCAGGTCTCGGGGGAGGGGGGGCTTTTTTTTTTTTTTTTGGGGGGGGGGTCAGGCAAAGCCCCCCCCATCTTATTTCACCCCTCGCCCACGCAGGTGGAGGTGGAGAACTTCGTGCTGCGCGTGGCGGCCGAGTTCTCCTCGCGCAAGGAGCAGCTCGTCTTCCTCATCAACAACTACGACATGATGCTGGGCGTCCTCATGGTGAGCCCCCCCCAACAAATTGGGGACCCCCGGGGACCCCCCCACCCCCATTTTAGCACCTGGGGGGGTCCCTTTTTTTGTGTCCCCCCCCCTCCGATTTAATCCCCGTCCCCCAGGAGCGAGCGGTGGAGGAGAGCAAGGAGGTGGAGGGCTTCCAGCAGCTGCTCTCAGCCCGCACCCAGGTGAGATGGGGGGGGGGGAGGGCTCTCCCCCGACCCCCAGCAAAATGGGGGGGCCCCGGGGGGCATCTCACGACCCCCCCCCCATTTTTTTTTATGTCCCCCCCGCAGGAATTCATCGAGGAGATCCTCTCGCCACCCTTCGGGGGGATGATCGCCTTCGTCAAGGAGGCGGAGGCGCTCATCGAGAAGGGGCAGCAGGAGCGGCTGCGCGGGGAGGAGGGTGAGGTTCGGGGGGGCCCCGCGACCCCTCCCTTCCCCTTTTTAACCCCCCCTTCCCCTTTTTGACCCCCCCATCCCCTTTTTTACCCCCCCCAGCCCGGGTGACCCAGCTGGTGCGCGGCTTCTCCGGCACGTGGAAGGCGGCGGTGGAGGCACTGAGCCAGGATGTCATGCGCTCCTTCAGCAACTTCAAGAACGGCACCAGCATCATCCAGGTGGCTTTTTTTTTTTGGGGGGGGACACCCCGGGGGGGTGCTGCGATAACTGACCCCCCCCCTTTGTCCCTCCCCCCGTCCCCCAGGGAGCGCTGACGCAGCTGATCCAGTACTACCACCGCTTCCACAAGGTGCTGTCGCAGCCCCCGCTGCGCGCCCTGCCCGCCCGCGCCGAGCTCATCAACATCCACCACCTGATGGTGGAGCTCAAGAAGCACAAGCCCAACTTCTGAGGGCTGGGGGGGCTCCCCCCACAGCCCCCCCACCCGTCTGTCTGTCCATGTCCCCCCTCCCCGTGTCCGTTTGTCCCCCCCCCCGGTCCCGCGGACTGCGACCCCGCTCGTATAAAGGACCCGAGGCGCAGGAGGGCTCCGAGCGCTGCTTTATTGCTGCTCCCCGTCCCCAGGGGGGGTGACGCACACCTGGGGGGGGTGACACACATACCTGGGGGGGGGGGGGCACACGTTGGGGGAGCCCCCCCCCGGGGCGCCCCGCTCCCCTTTTTGCCGTGCCAGGGGCTGTGGACCCCGGGGAGGGGGGACACACGCGTCTCCTGGTCCCCGAGGGGTGACGAAAATGGGGCGGGGGCAGCGGTGACGAGGAGGGGAGGGGGAGTGGGGCTGGGGAATGGGACCCCCGGGGGGCTGGGGGATCCCCCCATGGGGCTGGGGATTGGGGGGGGCAGCTGTGGGGTGGGGGGGGGGACAGGGAAGCAGCCACTGGGGTGACGCCGCATGTCCCCGTGTCCCCCACCACCACCTTTGCCCCTGTCCCCAGCCCCTCTCCGTGCCCCACAGCGCACCCATGGGGCCCCAAATCCCCCCCAAAAAAGCAGGGAGTGGGGGCTGGTGGTGGTGTCCCCCCCCCCCCAACTACTTCTGCTCCTTGGTGGGGGCGTAGTAGAGCTCCAGCGGCTTGCTGACCTTCCAGTACTTCTCGTTCACCAGCTCCAGCGTCAGCGAGCCGTTCAGCGTCTGCGGGCGACACCACGGCCGTGTCCCCCCGTGTCCCCTCGTGTCCCCCCGCCCCGTCCCCGTGCCCCCCCCCAGCACGCACCGTGAAGGCGCCGCCGGCGGTGGTGATGTAGATGGTGTACTGCTTCTCGCTCACGTCCTCCAGCCCCGCCGCCTCGGGGCCCGGTGCCGGCGCCTCCTCCAGCGCGATGCGCAGCGCCAGGTACTTGGAGAGGTGGTCCACCGTGGCGTTGGCCGTCGTCTTCACGTAGCTGCGGAGGGGTTTGGTGTCACCTCGGGGCCACCACGGGCCACCTTGGGGCCACCACGAGCCACCTCGGTGGCGCCGCGGGTCGGTGTTGCAGCGGGGACGCGGGGCTGAGGGTGGCCGCTGAGCCCCACGGGTGTCCCCCGCGCCCTGCCCTACCCTGCTCTGGTGGCCACCTGGGAGGGGTAGGTGACACCTGGACAGTGCCACCAGGCCCCCAAGCCACCCTTTAGCAAGGTGGTGTCCTCGTGGTGGCCACCTGGGGGTGCTGGGTGACACCTGGAGGCTCCACCCATCCCCTAATGTCACCGTGACCCCTCCAAAAACATCCCCCAACCCCAATCCTGCCCCAGCGCCACCACCGCCAGCCGCCTTGGGGACGACACCCAAAGGTGCCACCCCTCCCCAAGGCCACCGGTGTCACCGTGGGTGCCACCAGGTGTCCCCACGTGCCCTCACCGTGTCTGCGAGTACTCCCCCTTCTCCACCAGCAGCGGGTGCGGGCGGAACACCAGCTCGATCTCGCTGCCGCCCGCCTCCGCGCCCGGCTCGGGGCTGCCCCGGCCCCCGGCCTCGGCCGCCGCTTCGGGGTCGGGCTCGGGGCCGGAGTCGTCGGAGGCTCGAGACCGCTTGCGGCTGGGCCCGGCCTCGGGGTGGCTGGGGGCCGAGGCGGTGCTGAGGTGCGAGCGGCTGTCGCAGTTGTCCTCGCCGCCGCTGAACGTGGCGTTGTCCGACTCCTGGTGCAGCTTCCGCACCCGCTGCGCCCTGCGGGGTCGAGAAAACGCATCAAACGGCGCCAAAAAAAAAATCAAAAACGCCCCGAAAACACGTCATCAAACACCCCAAACGCATCGTCAAACGCCCCAAACACATCGTCAAACGCCCCCAAAACATCAAACGCCCTGAAAACGTCAAACACCCCAAAAGCGTCATCAAATGCCACGAAAACACCATCAGACACCCCAAAACATAATCAAATGCCCTGAAAATGTCATCAAACGCCTCAAAGGCGTCATCAAACGCCCCAAAACATCATCAAATGTCCCAAAACATCAAACACCCCAAAAATATCATCAAACACCCTGAAGCCGTCAAACGCCCCAGAAACGTCAAACGCTGCAAATGCGTCAAACGCCCCAAAAACACCATCAAACGCCCCAAAAACACCATCAAACGCCCCAAAAACAAACGCCCCAAAAACACCATCAAACGCCCCAAAAACAAACGCCCCAAAAACACCACCAAACGCTCCAAATCATCATCAAATGCCCCAAAAACACCATCAAACGCCCCAAAACACCATCAAACACCCCGAAAATGTCATCAAACACCCCAAAGGTGTCAACAAAAGCCTCGAAAACATCATCAAATGCCCCAAAAAGGTCATCAAACGCCCTAAAACATCATCAAATGCCCCCAAAACATCATCAAATGCCCCAAACACGTCCTCAAATGCCCCAAAAACGTCATCAAACGCCCCAAAAACGTCAAACGCCCCAAAAACGTCATCAAACGCCCCAAAAACGTCATCAAATGCCCCAAAACATCAAACACCCCAAAACATCATCAAGCACCTCAAAAACATCATCAAACGCCCCAAAACATCATCAAATGCCCCAAAGGCGTCACCAAATGCCCCAGAAACGTCATCAAATGCCGCAAATGCGTCAAACGCCCCGAAAACACCATCAAACGCCCCAAAACATCATCAAACATCCTGAAAACGTCATGAAACACCCCAAAGCCGTCAAACGCCCCAAAAATGTCAAACGCCCTGACAACATCATCAAACACCCCAAAAACATCAAACGCCCCCAAACGCGTCATCAAATGCCCCAAAATCATCAAACACCCCGAAAATGTCATAAAACGCCCCAAAGGCGTCATCAAACGCCCCAGAAACGTCAAACGCCGCAAACGCGTCATCAAACGCCCCCAAACGCGTCATCGAACGCCCCCAAACGCGTCATCGAACGCCCCGAAAACGTCATCGAACGCCCCGAAAACGTCATCGAACGCCCCGAAAAAAACATGAAATGCCCCAAAGGCGTCATCAAACACCCCAGAAACGTCATCAAACGCCCCAGAAACACCATCAAACATCCTGAAAACGTCATGAAACGCCCCAAAGGCTTCAAACACCCCAAAAATGTCATCAAACGCCCTGAAAACGTCATCAAACACCCCAAAAACAAACGCCCCCAAACGTGTCATCAAATGCCCCAAAATCATCATCAAATGCCCCGAAAATGTCATCAAACGCCCCAAAACCACCATCAAACGCCTCGAAAAATCATCAAACGCCCCAAGAACGTCGTCAAACGCCCCAAGAACGTCGCCCATCGCCCCAAACGCATCGAATACCCCCAAATATTTTTTTTGGGGGGGGTCTGACCTGTGCATGGCCTGCATCTTGAGCCCCTCCTCGATGCTGCTGCTGAGCGCCTGCTGGTTGTGCAGGCGGCTCAGCTTGGCCAGCACGCGGTCCTGGTGCGCCTCGTACTCGTCGCGGCTCGGGTAGATCTTGGAGATGAGCGCGTCGAAGTTGGGGTCCGGCCGCAGCGAGCGCTTCGACACCAGCTTCTTGCGGCACGTCGGGCACTCCTTGTTCCTGGAGGGGGGGAAAGGCGGGGTCACGGGCGCCCTCAGGAGCCCCCCCGCAGTGGGTTTCACCCCCCCGCAGTTGTTTTTCCCCCCCTCTGTTCGGTTTTTGCCCCCTGCGTTGGGTTTTCACCCCCCTGCGTTGGGTTTTCGCCCCCCCGCGTTGGGTTTCCCCCCCCCTCCGTTGGGTTTTACCCCCTGCGTTGGGTTTTTTTCTATCCCCCGCCGGGGTTTTACCCCCCCTTGCCGTGGGTTTCACCCCCCCCGCAGTTGTTTTCCCCCCCCCCCGCATTGTGTTTTTGCCCCGCTGCAGTGGGTTTTACCCCCCTGCAGGGTTCCCCCCTTCCCCCAGGGGTTTTACCCCCCCTTGCCGTGGGTTTTACCCCCCCCCGCGGTGGTTTTACCCCCCTGCTGTAGGTTTTACCCCCCCGCAGTGGGTTTTATGCCCCCTGTGGTGGGTTTTATCCCCCCTCCAGTGGGTTTTACCCCCCCTACAGTGGGTTTTATGCCCCCTGCTGTATGTTTTACTCCCCTGCAGTGGGTTTTATGTCCCCTGCTGTAGGTTTTACCCCCCCCGCAGTGGGTTTTCTGCCCCCTGCTGTAGGTTTTACCCCCCCGCAGTGGGTTTTATGCCCCCTGTGGTGGGTTTTACCCCCCCACAGTGGGTTTTATGCCCCCTGCTGTAGGTTTTACCCCCCCGCAGTGGGTTTTATGTCCCCTGTGGCAGGTTTTACCCCCCTGCAGTGGGTTTTACGCCCCCATTGTTGGGTTTTACCCCCCCCGCAGTGGGTTTTATGCCCCCTACTGTGGGTTTCTCCCCCCTCCCCCCAGCCCCGTACCCGCTGCGCAGCGCGGTGACGATGCAGTCGGAGCAGAAGCGGTGCAGGCACTCCTTGGTGGTCATGGTGTTCTTCAGCATGTCCAGGCAGATGGGGCACATCAGCTCGCTGTGCAGGCTGCGCGGCGACACCGCGATCTCCGTCCCGTCCATGATGGCCTCCTGCGGGGGACACGGGGACACGCCGTGACGCGGGCCGGCCCCACGCGCAGCGACGGGGGGTGTCCCCGAGCCCAGGGAGCTGCTGCTTTGGGGTTTGGGGGTGGCAGGACCCCGTTCCCTGTCCCCACGTGGGGGGCAATCCCCTGCACGCACCTCCTGGGGCACTTATGGGGGACTTTTAGGGTGGCAGGACCCCGTTCCCTGTCCCACCACGGGGACAACCCCCTGCAGCCATCCCCTGGGGAACTTATGGGGTACATTTAGGGTGGCAGGACCCCATTCCCTGCCCCAGCATGGGGACATCCCCTGCACCCGTCTCCTGGGGCACTTATGGGGACATTTAGGTGGACATTTAGGGTGGCAGGACCCCGTTCCCTGTCTCAGCATGGGGACATCTCCTGCACCCATCTCCTGGGGCACTTATGGGGACATTTAGGTGGACATTTGGGGTGGCAGGACACCATTCCCTGTCCCAGCATGGGGACAACCCCCTGTACCCAGTTTCTGTGACATTTAGGGGGACATTTAGGGTGGCAGAACCCCATTTCTTGTCCCACCATGGGGACAACCCCCTGCACCCACTTTCTGTGGCGCTTAAGGGACATATAGGGTGCTGTTTAGGGTGGCAAGACCCTGCCCCTTGTCCACCATGGGGACAAACCCCTGTGCATAGTTTTGGGGGCATTTAGGGGGGCATTTAGGGTGGCAGGACCCGTTTCCCTGTTCCAACACGGGGACAACTCCCTGCGCCCAGCTTCTGGGGTATTTTATGGCCACGTTTTAGGGCGGCAGAACCCCATTCCCTGTCCCAGCATCGGGACAACCCCGTGCCCAGCTTCTGTGACATTTAGGGGGACATTTATGGGGCCAGGCCCCCTCCCCATATCCCAGCACGGGGACACCCCCTGCGCCACCTCCTGGGGCATTTATGGCCACATTTAGGGCGGCAAGACCCCTCCCCTATTCCAGCACGGGGACAACCCCCTGAACCCTCCTCCTGTGACATTTAGGGCGACATTTATGGGGCCAGGCCCCCTCCCCATATCCCAGCACGGAGACACTCCCCTGTGCCACCCCCTGGGGCATTTAGGGTGACACTTAGGGCCGCGTTTAGGGTGTCAGGACCCCGTCCCCTATCCCAACACGGGGACAACCCCCTAAACCCACCCCCTGGGGCACCTAGGGCCACATTTAGGACCGCATTTATGGCGTCAGGCCCCCTCCCCATATCCCAGCACGGAGACACCCCCCTGAGCCACCCCCTGGGGCACTCAGGGCGACGTTTAGGGCCGCATTTAGGGTATCGGGACCCCGTCCGCCGTCCCAATCTGGAGACAACCCCCTGAACCCACCCCCCGGGGCACTCAGGGCCCCATTTATGGGGTCGGAACCCCCTCCCCATACCCCAGCACGGCGACGACCCCCCCGCCCCCACCCCGCCGGGGCACTCAGGGCCCTATTTAGGGTGCCAGGCCCCCTCCCCCCCCCCCTCACGGCGCCATCTTGGGCCCTTCCCCCCCACCCCCCCCCCGGACCTGCGGGGTGCGGTGCAGCTCGTAGAGGCTCAGCTCCCACGTCTTGCTGGCGCTCTGCGCGTTGGCGGGCGCCGCCATGGCGGCCCCGGGACCCCCCCGGGATCCTCCGGGACCCCCCCGGGACCCCCCGGGCCCGCCCCGCGCCCCCCCCCCCGCTCGCTCCCGGCGGCTCCCGCTCCGCCGCTTCCGGCCGCCGCCGACGTCACTTCCTGCCCGCCGCCTTAGCCCCGCCCCCCTCGCGCTCCCTTTCCGCACCCGGCACGCTGCCGCCCACCCCCCCCCCCCGCTCGCCTCGCAGCCAATCAGGGACGGCTCGGCTCGGGCGGCTCGGCCAATGGGAAGGGGTGGGCGGGGTTTGGGGGTATAGGGGGGGCGGTGCGGGGCCCTAGCGCCGCCCGCCGGGAGGTCCCCAGGGCACCGGGGGGCGGGGGACACTTGGGGACACCGGGGGGGTGGGCTTGGGGACACCGGGGGGGACCCGGGGGACACCGGGGGGGGGGGGGACGACACCACGCGAGGAGGCAGCTGCGGACACAGCTCGGTTTATTTTGGATGGGGGGGGGGGGACGGATCCGTCAGATGAAGAGACCCCCTGCAAGGAGAGAGGGGGGGCGTGGGGACGTGGGGGGGGGGGGCACTGGGGGGGGGACATGGGGACATCGGGGGGGACCCCCTGGGTTGGGGACACTGGGGGGGGGGGGGACGGGGACACTGCAGGGCATGGGGACACTGGGGGGGGGGCACAATGGGATGGGGACATGGGGGGGGGGACAGAGACCCCCCTGGTATGGGGACATTGGGGGGGGGGGACCCTGGGATGGGGACACTGGGGGGGGGGACACCGGGGGGACAGGGACCCCCTGGGATGGGGACACCGCAGGGGGACAGGGACCCAAGGGCGGGGACCTGGCCGGGGGGGACCCATTGGGATGGGAACACCGGGGGTGGGGACACTGGGGGGACCCCCCCCCGAATGGGGACACCGGGGGACAGGGGGACACGGGGGGGGGACACGCGAGGACACTTTGGGGTTGGGGACGAGGACAGAGCCCCACGGGGGACGGGGACCCTGCGGCGAGGGGGGTGGCAAGGAGAAAAGGGGGGCCCCGACGGCGACGGGGGGGGGGGTGACAAGGACACGGGGGGGGGTGACAGGGACACCCCACCTGTCACCTCCACACTGGCCCCCCGTGATGTAGCGGCTGTCGTCGGACGCCAGGAAGGCGCAGACGTCGGCCCACGTCTGGGGGGGGGGGGGACACGGTGACACCCATGTCCCTAGGGGGTGACACTCGTGTCCCCAAGGGGGGTGGCACTCGTGTCCCCAGGGGGGGTGGCACTCACCCTCAGGTCCCCGAGGCGTCCCAGCGGCACCTGCCCTGCGAACTGAGGGGGGGGACAGCACGATGCCACCGCTGTCCCCAGGTGTCCCCAAACGCCCCCAGGTGTCCCCAAACGCCCCCAGGTGTCCCCAGACGCCCCCAAGTGTCCCCAGATGTCCCCAAGTGTCCCCTCCGTTACCTTCTCCAGCACCTTGGGGGGCACCTTGGCCGTCCATGGGGGTGGTGATGAAGCCGGGCAGCACCGCGTTGCACCGGATCCCGAACCTTAAAGCGCGTGTGTGTGTGTGGAGGGGACACACAGCGGTGCCACCCCCCCCCTTGGGGACACTGTCACCCCCCCGGCGGTGTCCCCGAGTGTCCCCAACCTGGCCAGCTCCTTGGCGCTGCTGCGGGCCAGCCCCTCGACGCCCGCCTTGGAGGCGGCGTAGTTGGCCTGGCCGAGGTTCCCCACCTGCGGGGGGGGGTCGGGGGGGGTCAGGAGTCGGGGGGGGGGGGGACAAGGTGTCCCCCGCTGTCCCCCGTTGTCCCCAAGGGCCACCCTTGCCCACGATGCTCCCCAGCAGCACGATGGAGCCGCCGGGCGCCCCCGCCGCCACCAGCGCCCGTGCCACCGCCTGTGTCACCAGGAAGGTGCCCTGGGGGGGGGGGGGGGGACACAAGAGGGGGGGGTCACGGGGACATTGGGGGACGTCGAGGGGGGTGTCCCCAATGTCCCCGGTGTCCCCAATGTCCCCAGACCTTGAGGTTGACCCGCAGCACCTCGTCGAAGGCGGGCTGGGCCAGGCGCAGCAGGAACTCGTCGCGGGTGATGCCGGCGCAGCTGACGCAGATGCTGGGGGGGGCCCCGAAATGCTCCTGGGGGGGGGGGGGGGGGGGGACACAATTGGGGGCGAGGTTGGGGACGTTGGGGGGGCGTGGGGACATCGGGGGGGGACGTTGGGGATATTGGGGATGGGGGGGGCACAGGGGGGACACGGGGGGAGGCATTGGGGGACATGGGGGGGGGCGTTGGGGATGGGGGGGACATGGGGGGTGTGGGGACATTGGGGGGGGTGTGGGGACATCGGGGGGGGCGTTGGGGGGGTGTGGGGACAAGGGGGGGGACGTTGGGGGGGATATTGGGGATGGGGGGGACACGGGGGGGACACGGGGGGGCATTGGGGATGGGGGGGACATGGGGAGGGTGTGGGGACATGGGGGGGGCAGGAGGACAAGGGGGGTTGGGGGGAGAAGGGAGCATGGGGGGGGACTTGGGGTGGTGGGGGGGACATTGGGGGGACATTGGGGATGGGGGGGACATGGGGGGCAGGGGGACATTGGGGGGGACATTGGGGGACATGGGGGGGGAGCGTGGGGACAAGGGAGGGACATGGGGATGGGGGGGACCCGGGGGGGACATTGGGGTTGGGGGGGGACAGAGGGGACACGGGGGGGGCGCTGGGGATGGGGGGGGCATTGGGGGACATGGGGGGGGGACACGGGGGGGGGTGTGGGGATGTGTGGGGGGGTGTGGGGACAAGGGGGGGGCAGGGGGACAAGCGGGGGTTGGGGGGAGAAGGGGGGATGGGGGGGGCTTGGGGGGGTGGGGGGAACACGGGGGGGCGTGGGGATATTGAGGGGGTGTGGGGACATGGGGGGGACATTGGGGGGGATATCGGGGATGGGGGGGACATGGGGGGGATGCGGGGGGGGGCATTGCGGGACATGGGGGGGCAGGGGCACATGGGGGGGGTGTGAGGAGAAGGGGGGATGGGGGGCTTGGAGGGGCGGGGGGGACATTGGGGGACGGATATTGAGGATGGGGGGGACACGGGGGGGGACATTGGAGGTGGGGGGTGCATTGGGGACACAGGGGGGACACGGGATGGGGGGGGACATGGGGATGGGGGGGACACTGGGGACGTGGGGGGGGGCACTGGGGACAATGGGGACACGGGGGGAGGGGAGATGACAAAGCCCCCCCCCCCCGCCCCCCCCCCCCCCCACCTGCACGGCGGCCAGGAGCTGCTCCACGGCGGGGGCCGAGCCCACGTCCACGGCGAATCCCGCGTGGGGGCCGGGGGGGGGCCCAGCCGGGGGCAGCCCCCCGCCACCGCCCGCGCCCCCCCCACGGTCGCGGTCGGCCACGGCCACGCGCGCCCCCCTCCCGGGCCAGGCGGGCGCTCACCGCCCCGGCCGATGCCGCTGCGCCTCCTTCGCGGCCCACGCGCGATCGTGTCAGCCCCGTGGGGGGACCCCCCCCCGGGGGGTTTTCTGCATTCCCCCCCCCCCCGAGTGTCCCCCCGTGGGGCCTTTCCCCCTCCTACGCCCAAGTGTCCCCCGTGGGGTCTGCCCACCCCCAAACGTCCCCGCGGGGTTCCCTCCCCTCCCCCCCTCCCCTCTCCCCCCAAAATGTCCCCCGTGGGTCTTCCCCCCCCCCCCATGTCCCCAGTGGGGTTTTCCCCCTCCCAAAGTGTCCCCCGTGGGTTCTGCCCTGCCCCCCCCACCCCCCAGTGTCCCCCGTGGCTTTTTTCTCCCATTTTCCCCCCTCCCAAGTGTTCACCCGTGGGGTCTTGTCCATCCCCCACCATCCCCCGTGGGCTCTGTCCCCCCCCTCCCCCATGTCCCCCGTGGGGGTCTTGTCC
>NW_027663976.1:0-6000 GCF_964034855.1 Anser brachyrhynchus | reverse complement strand
GGGGGTCTTGAGGGGCTTTGGGTGGGTTTGGGGGCACCTGGAGGGAGTTTGGGGGTCCTGAGGGCATCTGGAGGGGGTTCAGGGGGTCCTGAGAGCATCTGGAGGGGGCTTGGGGTGGGTTTGGGGTGGGTTTGGGGGGTCTTGAGGAGGTTTGGGGGTTCTTGGGGGCACCTGGAGCGGGTTTGGGGGGGTCTTGAGGGTATCTGGAAGGGGTTCAGGGGGTCTCGAGGGGGTTCGAGGGGTCTAGAGGCCATCTGGAGGGGGTTGGGGTTGGGTTTGGGGGCATCGGGAGGGGGTTTGGGGGTCTTAAAGGCATCTGGAGGGGGTGTCTGGAGGGGTTCAGAGGGGTCCTGAGGGCATCTGGGGGGGGGGGTTGGGGGTGGGTTTCGGGGGGGCACCTGGGGCTATTTCGGGGGGGGGGGCTCAGGAAGCCCCAGGGCCTCCCGCAGGCCCCGAGGGCCTCGCCGACGGCTTTCTGGGGGTCCCGGGGAGCCCCTGGGGGGGGTCTCGGGGGGGTCTTAGGGGTGTGGGGGGGATGGGGGGGGTCTGGGGGTGGGGGGGGGGGCGGATCTGGGGGGTGGGGGCCCCCCCCCCGGGGGTACCTGGAGGACCCGGGCCCTGCGGTAGGAGAGGGCCTCGGGGTGCAGCAGGCGGACGCGGGCCCCGTACGAGTCCTCCCCGCGGTTCCCCAGGGTGACGCGGACGTCCACGGCCTCGGCGAGGCCCACCACCACCTCCTCCAGCCTGGGGGGGGGCGGGGGGGGTGGGTTTTGGGGTGGGGGGGGGGGACACCCGCCGGGGGGTCCCCGGGGTGGGGGGTCGGGGGCGGGGGGCCGGTACCCCGAGAAGCCGCAGGAGAGCCGCAGGGCGTCCTGGCAGACGGCGTCGGCCCCGCAGTTCTTCTCGAAGGGCAGCTGGGGGGGGGGGGGGGGGATGTGGGGGGGGACGCGGGCCGTTTGTAGCCCCCCCCCAAATCCCTACCCCAAAATCCCCACCCCAAAAATCTCCACCCCCGAATCCCCTCCCAAATCCCCCCCCCAATCCCTCCCCCAAAAATCTCCACCCCAAAATCCCCCCCCAACCTCCCCCCAAAATCCCCCCCCCAAATCCCCCCCAATATCCCCCCAACCCCAAATCCCCTCCCAACCCCCCCCAAATCCCCCCCAACCCCAAAATCCCCCCCCCAAAATCTCCCCCCCAAAATCTCCACCCCAAATCCCCCACCCCAAAATCCCCCCGAAATCCCCACCCCAAATCCCCCACCCCAAAATCCCTCCCCACAATCCCCCCCCCGAAATCCCCCCCCAAATCCCTCCCCCAAATCCCTCCCCGAATCCCCCCGAAATCCTCACCCCAAATCCTCACCCCAAATCCCCCCAACCCCAAATCCCCCCCCCAAATCCCCCCCAAATCCCCCCTAACCCCAAATCCTCCCCCAAATCCCCCCCAAATCCCCCCAGCCCCCCCATATTCCCCCCCCAGCCCCCCCCCCCAAATCCCCCCCCCTCACCGTGCCCACGGCCTCCGTCTCCGAGTCCCGGCTCAGCGCCGGGCGCAGCCCCGCAGCCACCTCCAGGGGGTCCCCGGTGGCCTCGTAGCCCAGGCGCAGCCCCAGGGGGGTCAGCGTGTCCCGAGGGCAGCCCTGCCCCGCGCCCCCGGGGGGAGGGGGAGATGGGGGGGGAGGAGGAGGAAGGAGAGAGGAGGAAGAAGAGGAAGAAGAGGAAGAAGAGGAAGAAGAGGAAGAAGAGGAAGAAGAGGAAGAAGAGGAAGAAGAGGAAGAAGAGGAAGAAGAGGAAGAAGAGGAAGAAGAGGAAGAAGAGGAAGAAGAGGAAGAAGAGAAGGAGAAGGAGAAGGAGAAGGAGAAGGAGAAGGAGAAGGAGAAGGAGGAGATGGAGAAGACGACGACAAAGAAGAAGAGGAAGAAGAAGAAGAAGAGGAAGAAGAGGAAGAAGAGGAAGAAGAAGAGGAAGAAGACGAAGATGATGAAGAGGTAGAAGAAGAGGAAGAAGAAGAGGAAGAAGAAGAGGAAGAAGAAGAGGAAGAAGACGAAGATGATGAAGAGGTAGAAGAAGAGGAAGAAGAAGAGGAAGAAGAAGGAGAAGGAGAAGAAAGAAAAGAAGAAAAGAAGAGGAATAAGAACAGGAAGAAGAAGAGGAAGAAAAAGAGGAAGAAGAAGAAGAAAAGAAGAGGAAGAAGAAGAAGAAAAGAAGAGGAAGAAGAAGAAGAAAAGAAGAGGAAGAAGAGGAAGAAGACGAAGAAGAGGAAGAAGACGAAGAAGACGAAGAAGACGAAGGAGACGAAGGAGACGAAGGAGACGAAGAAAAGGAGACGAAGATGAAGAAGAAGAAGGAGAAGAAGAAAAGATGAAGGGGAAGAAGAAGGGGAAGAGGAAGAAGAAGAGGAAGAAGAAGAGGAAGAAGAAGAAGAAGAAAGGAGAAGGAGGAGAAGAAGAAGAAAAAGACAAAGAAGAAGAAATGAAGATGAAGAAGACGAAGAAGACGGAGAAGCAGACGAAGGAGAAGGAGAAGGAGACGGAGACAGAGACAGAGACAGAGAAGAAAGAGAAGAAGAAAAGAAGAGGAAGAAGAAGAGGAAGAAGAAGAGGAAAGAAGAAGAGGAAGAAGAGGAAGAAGAGGAAGAAAAGGAAGAAGAAAAGAAGACGAAGAAAAAGAGGAAGAAGATGAAGACGAAGAAGAAGAAGACGAAGAAAAGAAGAGGAAGAGGAAATAAAGAAGACACCGATGAGCACCACGACAAAGGCCCGGTTGAGCCCCCCAGGGGACCGATGGCGCCGCAGGAGGCACGGGGGACCCCCGCTGCCCCCCCCGTGCCCCCCGCCCCCCCCCACCCACCCACCGTGAGTCTGATGGAGAAGGTCTGGCAGTGGCGCCCAACGCCCACCCGCAGGGTCCCCGTTGAGGCCAGGCGGCGCCCCCGGGGAAGGCGGCGCGGCGCGTGGCCCGCCCGGGGTCCAGGGTGGCCTGGTAGCGCAGGGTGACGGAGAGCTGGGTGCCTGCGGGGGGAGGGGACGGGTTGGGGGGGGGTGGGGGGAAAGGGTTGGGGGGAAGGGCATGGGGTTGGGGGGGGTCGTGGGGACAACGGGAGGGGAGGTTTTGGGGGGGGTGGGGGGTTGGGGAGGGGGTTCGGGGGCATCTGGAGGGGGGTTTGGGGGGTCTTGAGGGCATCTCAAGGGGGTTTGGGGGTGTCTGGAGGGGGTTTGGGGGCATCTGGAGGGGGTTTTTGGAGGCTCCTGGGGCTGTTGAGGGCATCTGGAGGGGGGTTTTAGGAGGGTCTGGGGGTTTTGGGGGGCATCTGGAAGGGGTTTAGGAGGCCACGTGGATTTCGGGAGGGTTTTGGAGGCATCTGGAGGGGTGTTTTGGGAGGCTCTTGGGGCGTTGAGGACATCTGGAGGGGGTTTAGGAGGGTCTTGGGGGTTTTGGGGGGCATCTAGAAGGGGTTTAGGAGGCCACGTGGACTTCGGGAGGGTTTTGGGAGGCTCCTGGGGGTGTTGAGGGCATCTGGAGGGGGTTTAGGAGGCTCTTGGGGGTTTTGGGGGGACACCTGGAGGGGGTTTAGGAGGCCACGTGGGGTTGTGGAGGGGGTTGAGGGCATCTGGAGGGGGTTTAGGAGGCTCTTGGGGGTTTTGGGGACACCTGGAGGGGGTTTCGGAGGCCCAGCGGGCTCCTGGGCCCCTTGGGGCCACCTGGCGGGGGCCTGGGGTTGCCCGGCCGGACCCCCTGGAGGGGCGCCCAGCTTGGGGGCGGGGTCTCACCGAAGTTGTCGGGGGTCTTCTTGGTGGCCACGAAGCAGACCTCGGCCACGGCCACCTCCTTGCCCTCCTCCTTCTCCTCCTCCTCCTCCCGGCACTCGAAGGCGGTCGTGGGGACCTCCGGGGGCTGGAAAGCCACCTCCACGCGCACCCGGAGCAGCGGCGGGGACCTGGCGGCGCCGAGCCGTGGGACGTCGGGGTGGGGGGTGGGGGGTGGGGGTGGGTGGGGGAGGTCCCCGGGGTGGGGGCGGGGGTCCCACCTGAGCAGCAGGACCTGGCCCTGGGCGCCCACGGCCACGTCCGGCAGCCTGTCCCCCGTCAGGTCCCGGCCGCCGCTCAGCGCCTGCCCGAAGTGGCGCGGCCCGCTGGGGAAGCGGGCGCCCGCGATGCGCTGCGGGGGGGTGGGTGGGGGGGTGAGGGGACCCCGGCGTCCCGGCGGGGGGGGGTCTCCGGCACCCAAAACGTCCCCGGCACCCAAGATGCCTCCGGCACCCAACGTGCCTCCGGCACCTGAGGTTCTCCAGCACCCAAATTCCCTCCAGCACCCAAATTCCCTCCAACACCCAAGGCGCCTCCAGCACCCAAGATGTCTCCCGCACCCAAGACTTCCCCAGCACCCAAGACTTCCCCAGCACCCAAGGCTCCTCCAGCACCCAAATATCTCCACCACCCAAGGTTCTCCACCACCCAAGTTCACCCAAGTTCTCTCCACCACCCAAGGTTCCCCAGCACCCAAGACGTCTTGGGCATGTGGAGCATCTCCAGCACCCAGAACGTCTCCAGCACCCGAGGTGTCTCCACCACCAAAGGTTCTCCACCACCCAAATTCCCTCCAGCACCCAAGATGACTCCAGCACCCAAGATGTTCCCAGCACCCAAGATGTTCCCAGCACCCAAGACGTTCCCAGCACCCAAGACGTCTCCAGCACCCAAGACGTCTCCAGCACCCAAGACGTCTCCAGCACCCAAGACGTCTCCAGCACCCGAGGCGTCCCCACCACCCAAGATGTTCCCAGCGCCCAAGGTGTCTCCACCACCCAAGTTCTCTCCAGCACCCAAGGGGTCTCCACCACCCAGGGCTTCCCCAGCACCCAAGATGTCTCCACCACCCAAATTCCCTCCAGCACCCAAGACTTCCCCACCACCCAAGATGTCTCCCGCACCCAAACCACCCCCACCACCCACGATGCCTCCAGCACCCAAGGGTTCCCCACCACCCAAGATGCCTCCACCACCCAAGGCACCTCCACCACCCAAGGTGTCTCCACCACCCAAATTCCCTCCAGCACCCAAGGCTTCCCCAGCACCCAAGATGCCTCCACCACCCAAGGCTTCCCCAGCACCCAAGATGTCTCCACCACCCAAGATGTCTCCTGCACCCAAGTTCTCCCCACCACCCAAGTTCTCCCCACCACCCAAGTTCTCCCCACCACCCAACCCACCCCCAGCACCCAAGGTTCTCCAGCACCCAAGATGCCTCCACCACCCAAGGCTTCCCCAGCACCCAAGATGCCTCCCGCACCCAAGTTTTCCCCACCACCCAACCCACCCCCAGCACCCAACCCACCCCCAGCACCCAAGGCTTCCCCGCACCCAAGATGTCTCCCGCACCCAAGTTCTCCCCAGCACCCAAGATGCCTCCACCACCCAAGGCTTCCCCAGCACCCAAGTTCTCCCCAGCACCCAAGTTCTCCCCAGCACCCAAGTTCTCCCCACCACCCAAACCACCCCCACCACCCAAGTTCTCCCCAGCATCCAACCCACCCCCAGCACCCAAGGGTCCCCCCCGGGCCCCCACCTGACTGTAGTGCGCGGCGACGCCGCCCTCCTCCCCCCGGAAGACGTAGACGGCCCCGCGGTGCTCGTCCTCCATGGGGGCGCCCACGGCCACGTCGTGCCAGCCGTCGCCGTCCACGTCCCCCAGGCGGCTGAGGCTGGCCCCGAAGCGCCCCAGGGGGTGGCCAGGCTGGCCCTGCAGCGTGCGCGGGCAGCGCAGCACCCCGGCCTGCGGGGGGGGGGGTTAATTAGGGCTGGGTTAATTAGGGCTGGGTTAATTAGGGCTGGGTTGGATGGGGCGGGTTGGGTTGGGTTGAGGGTTTTTTTGGGGTTTAGTTGGGTTGGGTTGGGTTGGGTTGGTCGATCTGGGATTGGGTTTGTTGGGTTTTGTTGGTCGATTTGGGGTCGATTTGGGGTCGGGCTGGGTTTATTTGGGGTTGTTTTGGGGTCGGGCT